>NW_006205007.1:1955132-1959976 GCF_000334495.1 Tupaia belangeri chinensis
CAGTGGTTTGAGTACCGGACCCCGTGGCTTAAACTCACGCTGGGCCCGTGTGTGTGTGTGCCCAAGATCCCGAGAGGACAATGGAGGAGAAGGGATTGTGGCCTGACCATCCTCCCTAGGGGGTGATTTCTCGCTTTCTATCGCTCTGTCTCTGTCTGTCTGGTGAGTGCATGCACCCTATAGCAAAAATCTCTCCAAAAAAAAAATTAAAAAAAATACATTTCTTACCAGTCCAGTTGTAGATACTATGCACGTTATCATCAACAGATAATAATCAACTTCTGTGTCCCATAAATGTCTTGCCTCTGTATTTTTCTCCTTAATATCTTCTGTCACACTATCCCCTTCTTCCATCCTCTTCTCACACTGTATCCAGTGTCCATAACCATTTTTCATGCTTCTATATCCTCTAATCTTTAGTTTCTGCCAGAGTGCAGGTAGTTGGTATATATTAAGTGGAAACATACAATGTCCCTCTTTCATACACTAGCTTGTTTCACTTGGCAGTAAATATGTCATATTTGCATACTTTCTATAAAAAGCCACAGTCTTACTGTTTTTTATGGCTGAGTAGTATTCCATAGAGTATATGTGCCACATTTTTTTAATCCATTTATCTGTTGGTGAACATTTGGATTGGTTTTCTGTCTTAGCAATTGGGAATAATGTCTCAATAAACATAGATGTGCATAAACTTTTCTGACTGAGTGTTCTCCTTTGGGTATAGACTCAGAATGGAATTGCTGGATCATATAGTAGTTCTATTTGAAGGTCTTTGAGGAACCTCCATATTGTTCTTCACAGTGGCTGGACTAATTTACATTCCTACCAGCCATGTAGGAGAATTTCCCTTTCACTGCATCCCCAGGAGCAGTTGCTGTTTTTTGAATCTTCACCATTTTGATTGGGGTTAGGTGGTATCTCATTGTGGTTTTGATCTGCATCTCCTTATGATGAGGGATGTTGAGTATTTTTCATATACTTTTTGGCTGTTCATATGTCTTCCTTAGAGAGTTGTTTGTTCAGCTCATTTTCCCATCTCTTAATTGGGTTGACCATTTTTTGGCGGGTAAACCACTTGAAGTCCCTGTGTATTCTGGTTATCAGTCCCTTATCTGAGGCATAGTTTACAAAAATACTCTCCCGTTCCAAGGGTTGTCAATTCACACTAATTACTGTGGTTGTGATTGTATAATCTTATTTATATATATTTCTTGGTTGATTTGTAGACTCTTCCATTTTCATCTTCTTCATCCAGATCTTTAGCATGTTATCCCAGAGCCACCGCAAAATTAAGTTCCTGAGCTATCAACAGCTATAGATTCCACACTTCCAGCGTGACCTCTGCAGCAATGCAGAGCTTTTACTTTGTTCCTCTCTATGTTCCATTCCCACAAGAGATTTGTTTGATCCATAGAGGCACTCAGTAGTTAGCAAGATAAATGATCTTTTTTTCACCCAGGCCACATCTTTTACAATGTCTGTATGTCCTATAATCGTCATTATTGATTTTCCTTCCAAGGACCAGATCCGAGAAGTCTTATCATAAGAACCAGTTAAAATCCATTCCTCTGCCCCTTTAACGGAACTGATCCAGTCATCATGGAACATAAATTGCTCTGGCTGGGGTGCAATGTATTTCTCCACATATTTTAGTTCCACAACCTCTTTGGATGAGATGTTTTCCAGTTCCATATGTTTGACCAAGGTCATTCTCAGAAACCGTCCTTTGATAAGGAAATCAAACCCCACATGTTCGTGGAACTCATTTTTGGCCTGTAGCAGTTTGTTGATTATGTTACTAAGGTCAGCAATTTCAGAGGTGGCAGGGATTGAGAAGGGAACATCTTCAACAGCGTATTTCTTGTTCTCAGTGTAGAAGCATGTCTGGAGCTGAGCCATGGTAGGGGAGTATACACAAGATTTGCCTGAAGAAACATATGTACTAGTAGTCAGAAAACAGGAGCTCTTGCCCCATCGGACTACAAAAAGAGATCACTCGAAATCAGGCTGCACAGGTAGGCGAGATGCTGTGATCCAAACCTGTCCCATAGATTATGGAAATTTGTATGTTCATTATCATTGGTTTCTGGGATGTTGTATTTTATCAAACACTTTTCTACATCAATTGATATGATCATATGTTATTTTTTCCTTCTTTCTGTTAATACAGTATGTTTATGGTTTTGTATATGTTGAATACTCTTGCACCCCTGGAATAAAACCTACCTGGTTGTGATGTATAATCTTATTTATATGTTGTTGGATACAATTTATCAGAGATATTGGTCTGTAGTTTTCCTTCCTTGTTGTGTCCCTGTCTGTTTTGGGGATAAGGGTAATGGAGGCTTCATAAAATGAATTTGGGAGGGTTCCTACCTTTTGGATATTTAAAAATAACTTGAATAGAATAGGGGCCAATTCTTCTTGAAAGTTTTGTAGAATTCAGAAGTGAAGCCATCAGAACCAGGGCTTTTCTTTGTTGGAAGTTTATTTATTGTCGATTCAATCTCATTACTTGTTATGGGTCTATTCAGACTTTCTGCATCCTCCTGATTCAATCTTTATAGACTATTTGTGTCCAGGAATTTATCCATCTCATTCAGATTTTCTTTGTTGTCCTGTAGTCACTCATAGTATCCTCTAATGATGTTTTGTATTTCTAATCTATCTGTTGCAATATTTCATGTCTCATTGTGAATTTGACTTATCTGATTCCTTTCTCTCTTCTTAATTAATCTAGCTAATAGTATGTCAATTTTGTTTATCTTTTCAAAGAACCAGCTTTTGCTTTCATTGATTTTCTGTATAATTTATTTATTTTCTATTTCATTTATTTCTGCTCAAATATTTACTATTTCTTTTCTCCTGGCATTTTTAATTTTTTTTTTGTTTTTCCAATTCTTTAAGGCATGATGTTAGGTTATTCATATGCCATCTTTCTATTTTTTCTTATGTGTATTAATTGTTATGAGCTTCCCTCTTAAAACTGTGTTTACTGTGCCCCATAGATTATGGAAATTTGTGTGTTCATTATCATTGGTTTCCATGAATCTTTTGATTTCAGTCTTAATTTTTTCAGTAGTTATGAAGTCATTCAGGGGTAGGTTATTTATTTCCACATGATTGTGCATTTTTGTGATTATTTTTTCTGAAATTAATATCAAGTTAAACTCTATCATGGTCAGAGAAGATGCTGGATATAGTTTCTTTACCTTTGAATCTGTAAAGGCTTGTTTTGTGCCCTATCACATGGTTAATCTTTGAAAAGGAAACTAGAATTCTTAATGATGACATCGAAATTTTTATATGTAAGATTTAGCTATTTCATTATTTTTATGCTGTTCATTGTCTGCTTTTGTATTATAAGTCATGCGGTAATAACTATTAATACTAACTTGCAATGAGAATTGTTTATTTTATTTAAATAGATTGCTAGAAGAACACTAAGTATTTGTGGTATGGCTATAGATAGATTTAGATTAGATTTAGGATTAAGATTGGAGAGAGGGGGAACCAGCAGTTAGCGTAACGGCTACATCGCGGGACTCCCACATAGTCGACCGCGGTTCACGTCCTGGACCCGGTGGCTTAACACTCACGCCGGGCGCGTGTGCGTGCGTGCCCAAGATCCCGAGAGGAGAATGAAGGAGAAGAGATTGCAGCGTGACCATCCCCCCTGGGGGGTGATTTCTCGCTTTCTGTCTCTATGTCTTTCTCTGTCTGTCTGTCGAGCGCACGCGTCCTATAGCAAAAAACCTTTCCAAAAAAAAAAAGATTGGAGACCCAGCAGATGGCATAACAGTTATGTCACTGTCCTCCTACCTAGTCGTCCATGGTTCAATTCCAGAACTGCCAGCTTACAATTCACACTTGGCCCATGTGTGTGTGTGTGTGTGTGTGTGTGTGTGTGTGTGCTCAAAATCCCAAATTAGAATGGAGAGAAAGGATTGCAACATGGCCGTCCCCCTGTGGGTGGTGATTTCTCGCTTTCTGTCTGTCTCTCCAGTGAGTACATGTGCTCTGTAGCAAAAGAAGAAAAAAGAAAAACTCTCTTAAAAAAATGATTAAGGTGATAATAAATATGAGCTTTTATGTTTCTTAATATATATTAACAAATTCCTTTAGAGATCATTATATCAGTTTGTTATCAGCAACCCAGATCACTATAAATTTTCCTGCAATAATGAAAATAATCTCATGTTAGTAATATTTCTTTGGAGACCAGCAGTTAGCGTAATAGCTATGTCGCTGAACTCCCATGTAACCAACCATGGTTCGAGTCCCAGACCCCATGGCTTAAACTCACGCTGGGCATGTGTGCGTGCATGCCTAAGATCCCAAGAGGAGAATGGAGGAGAAGGGATTGTGGCATGGCCATTCCCCCTGGAAGGTGATTTTTCAATTTCTATCTCTCTGTCTGTCTATCTGGCGAGAACATGTGCCCTATAGCAAAAACCTCTCTAAAAAAAATAAATAAATAATATTTCTTTGGTTATTAATGAAGTTGAGTTTTCCCATGTTTCTAGGTCTTTCATTTTTCTTTCTCTATTACAAGACGCTATGTGATTTTAATTCATTTTTGAATATAGGTAGTTTTTTTAATTACTTCCTAAACTCTTTAATTTTGTCATATCTGTGGCAAATATTTCCCCAGCTTATCATTTGTTTTTTATTCATATTTTTTGAGAGGTTTTTGCTATAGGGCATGTGCACTCGCCAGACAGACAGAGAGAGACAGAGAGATAAAAAGCGAGAAATAACCCCCCAGGGGGGATGGTCACACCGCAATCCCTTCTCCTCCATTCTCCTCTCAGGATCTTGGGCACGCACACACACGCGCC
>NW_006205007.1:1960000-1960266 GCF_000334495.1 Tupaia belangeri chinensis
GGACACGAACCATGGTCAACTACGTGGAAATCCAGTGACATAACCATTATGCTAACTGCTGGTCCCCCCATATTTTGACATACAGAAGTAGGTTTATATATGATCATATTACAAAAATTTTACCTTTATGAATTTTCTGTTTTTATGCTTTAAAACTTTATCACTATTTTAAGCTTTTTTTTCTAAATTTAATTTCTAGATCCACATTAAAATTATGGTAAATTTTATAAATTATTTTTCCCCCAGAGACAACCTCCCTAACATTT
>NW_006205007.1:1960311-1981620 GCF_000334495.1 Tupaia belangeri chinensis
TAGTTTACATTTTAACATTTACAAAATATTATCTAGGCTTTTCCACTGATCTGTTTATTTATCCTTATAAACATACTATATTCTTTTTATTATTATTATGCTATGTTGTGTTTTAATGTTTGAGAAATTAAATATCCACCTCTTTGATTTTTAAATGTCATTTCTTAATCTTTCTAATGTAGTTATCTAAAAAATTTCAGAATCTATTTCATAGAAATAAATATTTATGCTTTTAAAAGCATCTTTTATTACCCTTTTGAGGACACTGAAAAACATTTCTTCTATTTGCACCTTATAGCACAAGCACAGTCAATATCATTAAAAACTTCCTATATTTATTTCAGGTATTTGCTAAACATATATACAATACAGTTATATCATTTTAAAAATAATATTTTATTAATAAAATATTAAATAATTTCTTTAAACTTACTTATCTCTTCTGTGCAAGAGAGACAGAGAAGAAGGAGGAAATGATACAGACACAACTGGGGCCAGTAGGTGGTACAGTGGTTAAGCCATTGGATTCCTAAATGGCCCACCACAGTTTGAGTTTCAAACCACATGGCTTAAAAAATCACATTAGGTGCATGTGCCAAAAAATCACAAGAAAATGGAAGAGAAGAAACTGTGGCATGGCCATTTTCCCTAGGCAGTGATTTCTCACTTTCACTCTCACTCTCTCCCACAAGCCCACAAACCCTTATGCAAAAACCTAAAATGAAAACATGCACACCTCAAATAGAGCCCTCATTCCTCAATCCACCTCCAATCCCAATAAGCCTGGATCATGAATGTGCCCTGCCGTGCTTGGTAAGGGCGTAAAGCCAGGAACTCTCCCATTTGGATCTAGTTGTGTTACCACTGTGCCACTTCCTAGCTCCCAATTTTTATTTTTTATGTATTATCATGATGTGCAATTTTGAAGTAAAATATGCAAGAAAGGAAGACATGGTAATACTAAAAGCAGTCACATAAACTACTGTTCACTTTCGGATCATGGTGAATCTTCATATCACTTGATTTTTTAATTATTATTACTTCTTATGCCAGAGGATATATAGACTTGTCAGAGACAGAGAGACAGAAAGAGAAAGAGGGATAAAGCATCCCCCAAAATGGGGTGTTACCACAATCCTTTCTCCTTCATGTCTCCCTCCTTCAGAATTTTGAGCATGCACACACATCCACCGGGTATGTTTCTCCAGTCACAGGGTAAGGGGCTCAGACCACATGATCAGCCATTTTGGATCCAGATGCTTTAACTTCTAAGCTATAAATTCCATACCCAACCTCTCTGGCAAGTATACACACCTTCCAGAGTTTAAAAAAGAAAACATCAGGTGACTTACTTGAAGGTTTACCATGGTCCAAAAGTAAACAGTAATTCATGTGATTGCCTTTGGGGGCTCCATGTCTTCCTTTCTGGCATATTTTAATTTTAAATAATTCAAGATAATACATAAAAACTAAACATAAATTTTCCTACTTTTGCTCCCTTGGTGGAGGCAGTCCAGGTAAAAAATAGCAGTAGTGGCAGGGTTCTGGATGTCTTGGCTGCTATGTCAATCCAGCCCACAGATGAGGCAGCTTATGTCAGTGACACCCATGAAAAGTAGAGCTCAGCTTGCCCATGGAAGACCTTCACTTACTTCATCATGCTCTCTGGTGTGGTAGTGAACACACCAAATATCTTTCTGAAGTCACACCAGGCAAGGAGGACCAGACACTCAGGTTCATCACCTACCCCCGTCTCCATATCAGGTCCAAAGCCCCTTTCCCAGGATGATGGTAATAGTACTCTATTTCATAACCTTCATGTGAATCCACTTCAGACTGGCTATGAACATAAATTCCAAGAACATGAACACCTACCCGGGTACTGGTGACCACAACACTGGTTTACACTGCATATGGATCAGAAAAGTATACAGGACCTTAAGCTCACCTTCTTTACTTGTAGCAAATGATGATCAATATGCTGACCTTCCATCCTTTGTTTTTTTGCAAGAGATGGCTTAACCAAATAACTTAAATATAAAAGATAAATTAAAAAATAATAAATCAATTTCTTTGTTGGTTTATTCATCTACAGTGTCATTAAATGTGAAGGATTTGAAATGTCTCCCTGCTTGTAAGCTAACATATCAACCTGCCTCAGTTACAAAATACTGACAGAAGAAATGAGACTCCTGGACCAAAGATAAAGAATTTTATTGTTCAAGGCACAGTCAGTAGTATAAACATCAGCATATTTCCCTGACCTGTAAGGGGAATGTCACAGACAAGCCCAGAAGGATGCCTCCATACACAGTACATTGTGTTATAATAGATGAACTCTGATCGTAGGAATGGGCAGTTAGCATATCTCTCCTTTGCTCTGGATCTCCGTTTTCTTAAGGCTGTTTACTAATTAGACATATTTGAAAATATAATGTGAAACAAAAGACAATCAGTACTTGGGCTATGAGATGTGCAGAAATGTGAGACTCATGAAGAATCATCTCCCAATAGAATTATCTTCTATTCTCTGAGTAATCTCAGTAGAAAGAAAAAATGTCTTTTCTCTCAAAAATCCAGAATAACGTGCTCATTCCTGAACCACTATAACTATGATTTATCATGTCTGGGTAACTTTGATCCTCTTTGGAAGAGTAGTCAGATCTACCTCCTCAAGAAAACATTAATTTAAATTTGAAGAGAGGCAACTATCCAAAGAAACATTTGGGTGCTGTTAACAGAGAAGGTGGTATTGATATGGAGCAAGCAAAGTATAGATAGGCCTTTACCATCTACCCTGTTTCTTATCTGTACCTCTCTATTCAATCTTCCCTCTGTTTTTGTATACTGTCTTATCTCTGTGTCCATGTCTTAGACATCCTACAAAACTATGTCCAAGTCCACATTTCAGTAGGAAGAGACAATGTTCTCTTCCCAGCTAGAGAATCCTCTAGATTCATTCAGTATTTTCTCTCTCCCTCAATTTTGACACTTTTTACTTTCTATCTTGCTTTATAGGAATCAGTGTAGTTATCTTAACCTTCTCAGCTAGACTGTTATCTCCCTCTGAGCAGGATCATCTTCATGCTTCTCTGCATTCTGTGGTCAATGTATATTGCAAATGCTTAATATTCAGAGCCTTCACAAAATTCATGGAAATAAACATTATGGAAAAAAATTACATGTGATTTCAAAACATTTTTACACCAAAATAAATTTAAGCTATACTTTCATTTTCCATTAACTTTTTGAAGTACATATGTTCTGAATAAAGAAAAGCCTATTGGATTGAATTTCAATCACTTATATCTTAACTAAGAATGATGGACCAATTACCAGGCCAGGAGTATAGACACATTGCTCCTCTTTCTATTTTTACCACACACTGGTTGGCCACCTTGAGCAAATCTATTAACCTCTCTGAGGTTTAATTCTTTCATTTGTAAAAAGGTGAAACTATGTGCTCTTCCTCATATGGTTATTGAGATAATCACATGAGAACATGCATATGAAATTACTTTAGAAATGTAAACCATCCTAATAATTAGCAAATTTTATCTTCAAATAACAAGTGAACCATTTCTGTTATGTGAATTCAATGTGTTTAATATTAGCAGAATGTTACTATACAAAAGTAGTTAGATGTGACTTGAGGGATGCTTGCAAAAATTTCATCTATAAAGAAAAATATATTTTTGTGTCTCTAATTCCTGCATCTCCTTTAATTTTTCTGAATTAATTTTAAGAGTATGTATCTCTAAAAGTCCTCATAAAAGTGCAAAGTGATTGATAGAGTTGGTACATTTAAGCCATTATCTATTAATAAAACTCCATCATATTATTTAACTGCCTTTGAGACAAAGGAATATACACAAGTTAAGCTTAGAAAGGAAGATAGAATAAGGAAGAAATTAAAGCCTCGGTATAAGTTTGCCTGGAAGGTAATCAGAGGAAGAATATGTTACAAAGAAGAAGAAAAATTACTTCAGAAGAGACAGATGTTGAGAAAAAATATCACTGAATTCACAGCTTTGTTTGGGACTGCTCTTGTTAAACAGATCAATTTTTTGTACTTTTTAAAATTAAAAATATTTCTTCAAAGTTGAATGGAAAAATACACCTAGAACTAAATAATTTGTTCAGAGAATTTTCTCTCCTTAGAGGAGGAATTCCATAATTTTTGAAGTTATTCATGTATTTCTGCATTATAATCATTGGTTGCAAAAGCATTTTTTTTCCTAGAAATTTTTTTTTCCTAGAAGTTTTGGTTGCATCCCCAATTTCAACTAAAACCTACAAATACTTATATTGAAAATTGCCTCCACAAAAGCTGTGTGGTTTTTCCATTAGTATGTTTCCGTAAAATGACTTCTCAATTAGTAATGTCCCATGAATGATATCTTGATAGCATGGTACAAAAATGTTGATAGTTCATTGAAAAATTTCTTAAGAATGTATTTTAAAAATAAGACATAGAAGTTCACACAGAAAGCCCAAAGCAACTGCATATTTTCTCCTCAGAGCTGGGAACTGTATGGGAACTACTCTGAAGTATTTCGTATGAAATAAGTGAAAATAAAAACTTGATAAAGTACTGTGTTTCTAAGGTCCAAAATTGAGCCATAGGGTCCAGTAGAGCCCTGTGATCCTTGGCATCAAAAGCCGTAACCAGAATCAAGAAAAATTAAAATTGATGGTTTGTCAGAAAGACTCCACCTACAACATAAGGTCATTATACCCCCTGCTTTCTTATTCAAGTGAGCTCCGAGACATGATCTAAGACTCTGGGTTGTGTCTGAAATGTTTTTAATTAATGTATTAACAGGGAGATGGATGAGACAGTGGATATACCACAGTAGACATGGGAGAGACTGGAGTGACCGAAACACAGATGTGAAAGCCTTTGCCACAATCGCTAGAACTCAAACTTCAGAGAACATACCCAAAGACTAAAATTAAAATGTATTTTCGTTGCATTCCACAGTGGGTCATATCTTTGTATTAACCTGACTGCAACGTTCCGTCCTCTCTCTATTCACCAAGGTTATAAGGAAAACCTAGGAGCCACAATCACTAGAACTCAAACTTCAGAGAACATTACAGAAACATACCCAAAGACTAAAATTAAAATGTATTTTCCTTGCATTCCACAGTGGGTCATATCTTTGTATTAACCTGACTGCAACGTTCCGTCCTCTCTCTATTCACCAAGGTTATAAGGAAAACCTAGGATGAATTCTCTGAAAGCTTTCCATTTTTTTTTTTGACTCTTCAAAAATTTCCATCTAAATATTTCTTAGTAAAATGATGCAATGTGAAAAAAATTCTGGGGCTTCTTAAAAGCTCTTGAATGTTCACATCCTCACAAGTTTTAGATGTCCTTATAGTAGTCCCCCCCCAAAAAAAAACCAAAGTAATACTGCTATGTACGTGTGAATGAAATCTGGAAATATACATTATTCATTAGATATAGAAGTTAAGTAGCCATTTTCAACTGTTCTGTTAGCTACTCTAGGGCCCTACAAGTAGATTAGTAGTGTATACATCATTCATATTATCACAATATAACTTCAAAAGTTCATGGAAAATGGAATTAAAAGATATGAATTAAAAATATAAGCTTTATTTTTCAACATAACCTCCATCAAATTCAAGATACTTTTGTAAGCAATAATACCAGTCATTTAGTCCATCCACAGAGCACTGAGTATTCTGGGAATTTAATCATGTCAATGTTACTTTTTACATTATTAATGGAGAAGAATGGGATGCCCTATAAGAGTTCATTAAGATTAAGAAACAAGGGGGACCAGCAGTTGGCGTAATGGCTATATTGCTGAACTCCCATGTAGTCGACCACAGTTCGAGTCCCGGACCCAGTGGCTTAAACTCACATCGGGTGCGTGTGCGTGCGTGTCCAAGATCCCAAGAGGAGAATGGAGGAGAAGGGATTGCAGTGTGGCCATCCCCCAAGGGGAGTGATTTCTCGCTTTCTATCTCTCTGTCTCTCTTGGTCATTCCGGCGAGCGCACTCCTATAGCAAAAACCTCTCTCAAAAAAAAAAAAATAAAAAATAAATAAATAAATAAAGGACTAAGAACAAAAAAATAGTAAGAAGGTTATAAAAAAGAAGGAGTCAAATTTTGACTGTAAAGTGAATGCTAATGGGTTAAATTTTCCTAGGCATATATTTTTTAAATCAAAGCTTTAGCTAACTTTGTCAAACACTCTCACAATAAGTAGATATTATTGTTCACTGGCCCTACAGAAAGTCAGCAAGACAAATATTTTGAGTATCCCCCCTAAAAAATGTTGCCATGACATTCACTCTTGACTAGTTCACTTTTGCTTTGACTGGACCGTCTCTACTTCTTGGTATCCATTGCTTTATGTTTTGGTGTTAAGATCATACAAGTAAACCCATGTGTCATCTCCTATTACACTTATTTTAATAAATGCTTCGATTCTTGATCCAACTTGTTTAAAATTTCCATTTAAAGCTGTAGTCTTGTCTGTAGTTATTCTGAGTGCAGTGTTTTTCACACCCATCCAGCGGAAAGTTTGCTTCACTTTAACACTTCAGTCAGAATTGGATAAGCTGAACCAATCAAGACGTCTGTGGTATTGGCTAATGTTTCTGCTATTAAGCACTGATCCCTGTCAATTAGAGTATGAACAAGATTATTTTTTTTTTCTTGTAAAGTGATGTAGATAGTCTGCTGCTATATGTATCATCTGCAACTTCATCTTGTCTTTTTCGTTTGTTTTTATAGAGAGTACATGCATTCACCAGAGGGAAACAGAGGGAGGGAGGAGAAGTGAGAAAGCACCCCACCACAGTTAGTGGTCATATCACTGTTCCTTCTTCTCCATTTCTCTTTCCTTTTGGGATTTGAAGCATGTATGCCCACATGTCTGGTGTATTTTTCAAGTCACTGGGTCCAGGAATTGAACCGTTTAGCTAGCAATGTGGGATCCAGCCACCTTAACAACCAAACCATGGGCTGGCCAGAATCTGTTCCTTCTTAGAATCAGTTATCCATTTGTAAACTGTTGATTTCTTTGGAGAATTATCCCCATTTACTGATTTCACAAGTTTCTACCCAAGCTTTTCCATAAATTTGATGTTTGTTCTTGCTTTAATTTTAGGAAAATTTATGTAGCTCTAATAGGAGCTCTTCTTATTGCTTCAAACAAGATCTTATACAGGAATATCAGAAAAAGTCAGTAAGCATTTTTTTCCAAATACAAGCATAATTTTTTTCATAATATTCATTTTCCATAGACTTTTTGGAGACCCTATCATATGTGACTCTATTTTCTATTATGCTTGCTCAAATGTGAGGTATTAGCAGTTAAATTTATGCTTAAAGACTACAGTCATGTAATAATGATGTTACTAAGAAGGCAAAATATCTTTTCTGTTTGTCTTTTACAGAAACATCTATTTGAAAAACTATGAACAGAAACACTTTCACAGAGCTAAGAAATCTAGGTGATCAATTATAGCACTTAGGTGGCATACAGAAGTAAGAAAAGACACATTAAAAATGGAAGGAAATGGGGACCAGTAGGTGGCGTGATGGTTAAGGCACTGGACACTCCCACATGGCTGACCAGGACCTGGTGGCTTTCTCTCTCTCTCTCTGTCTCTCTCTCTCTCTCTCTCTGTGTGTGTGTGCACGTGTGTGTGTGTGTGTCTGGTCAAATTAAAATAAATGAATGAATAAATAAAATTAAATAAATAAGTATTTAATATAAACAAATAAATAAAAATGGTAGATAAGACAGTTACACATTACTCTGTCACACCTTCCCCAGCTTGGTAAGCACAGCACAGAAAGAAATATACCTGTAAGGAGAAAGGATACTAAAGTAAACCACACTCATCAGGTTCATTCAAAGTGAACCTCAACTCCAGGCCAGCCTCTCAAGAAATAAGCTCCAGGTTCACCCCAGCACCAGACTAGCAACCCTGACACAACACTTCTAACAAGTTCCTATAGTCCCAAGATCCAGGGCTTCTACTGCAGACCCAAGCAGACAACTAATCTCAGTGCTGGGATGGTTCTTCCAGATTCGGGGTCGACACCTGCCTCAGCACTAGGTTAGCCCCTGTGTACCCAGACTTCATGCCAACCCCTATGTATACAGACTCCAGGCACATTCCTATGGACTTAGTATCAGATTCAAGTTCCAAGTCATCTTTAGTGAACCCAGGATCTGGGCCTATATCCATGGACCCAGATTTCAGGTCTGTTTCCATGGACCTAGGAGCCAGACTCACCCAAACAAACCCAAGATCCACATTTCCCATCATAGATCTAGTTGCCAGGTCTGACTAAACGGATCAGGTCCAAACCCAACCAGCCCTAAGAGAATGACAGCAAGCATACCTGCAAACTCTGTCAGCAGGCCTACCTAGAATCACTAGATGGGGTGACTAGTGAAGACCTTTCCCAGTCAAAGCCAGTAGGTAAAGACCAAAAAATGTGCCTACTTTTTCAAATGCATAGACACATATATAAGGCCACAAGGATCACAAATAACCAGGGGAACAGCACAACAGAAGAAAAGCAACTAAGTACCAGTTAGCCATAAGAAATGGAAATTGGGACCAGCAGATGATGTAGCAGTTACATCACGGGACTCACACATGGCCCAAACTCGGTGGCTTGAAAATCACACTGGGCACATGTGCATGCATGACCAAGATCCTGGGAGGAGAATAGAGAGGGGACTGCAGAGTGGTGATCCCCTGGGGAGGGGGGGGTTGGGGATGGTGGTGTTGATTTCTCACTTCCCTTCTCACTGTCTCTGTCTCTCTCTCTGGCAAGCATATACACCCTAAGATAAAAACTTGAAAAAAAAAAAAAAGAAAGAAATAGAAATCTATAAACTGCCTAACAGTGGAAAATAATTGTTTTAAAGAAGCTCAGTGAGAACAAAATGAAAGCATTCAAATTGGAAAGGAGAAAGCTAAATTGTCCTCATTTGGAGGTGACATAAGAAGAAAAAAATAAAGAATTCACCAAAACTCTTAAATGTGATAAATGAATTTAATAAAATTGCAGCATACAAAGTCAGAATTTAAAAAATCAGTAGTTTCACCAGGGGGAAACAGAGGGAGGGAGGGGAAGTGAGAAAGCATCCCACCACAGTTAGTGGTCATATCACTATTCCTTCTCCATTTCTCTTTCCTTTGGGGATTTGAAGCATGTATGCCCGCATGAGGCACTAAAAATTAACAGGCTGGGGACCAGCAGCTGGCATAACGGCTATGTTGCTGGACTCCCTATAGTGGACTGCAGTTCGAGTCCTAGACCCAGTGGCTTAAACTCATGCCAGGCACGTGTGCGTGCATGCCCAAGATCCTGAGAGGAGAATGGAGGAGAAGGGATTGTGGCATGGCCATTCCCCCGGGGAGCAGGGAGGAGGGTGATTTCTCACTTTCTCTCTCTCTGTCTCTCTCTGTCTTTCTGGCAAGTGCATGTAACCTACAGCAAAAACCTCTCAAAAAAAAAAATATTAACAGGCTAAAATAGAAGTGGAAACAAAATCTCAGAAGCCACCAAATAGTGTACCTGGGAATAAAGTTAATCAAAAAGGTAAAATAGCTCTACAATGAAAATTATTAAAACTTGAGAATAAGAAGTTGAAAAAAGACACAAATAAGTGGAAATATATCCCTTGTTCGTGGACTGGAAGAATCAAAATAAAAAGTCAATACTGCCCAAATTGATCTGCAAATTCAATCTATCAAAATACCAGTGGCATTCTTCACAGAAATAAGGAAAAAAATTACGAAATTTGTAATCACAAAAGACTCCAAATACTAAATACTGTGTAAAAGAATAGAGTTGGAAACATCTCACTATCTTGCTTCAAAATAAATCACAATACCATATAAGCAAATGGCATGTTACTAGAAGAAAAGCACATTCACAGATCAATGGAATTGAATAGGCATAAATCCAGATATAAATTCAAGAACATACAGTCAACTGATTTTGTTAAGACAACTGGGGGAAATCATCTTTTCAATAAATGGTGCTGGAAAAACTGGATATAAAGTCCTAGATCCGGTGACTTGAAATTCATGTCAAGTGTGTGCATGTGTACCCCAAATCTCAGGAGCAGAATTGAGGAAAAAGAATAATGGCATGGCCATTACTACTGGGGAGGGGCGGTGAATTCTCATTTTCCCTTTCATAGTCTCTCTCTATCTCTGTCTCTACTTCTGTCTCTCTCTGGTGAGAGCATAAGCCCTGCAACAAATTTAAAAATGATAATAATGATAAATAAATTTAAATAAGTAATTTTTTTAAAAAAGCACAGGGAAGTGCTTTATGTTGTTAATTTAGGCAAAGATTTCTTAAATAAGTCACGTAAAGCATAGACAACACCACCAAAAATAGACAACTGGGATTACATCAAGCTAAAAAAAGCCTTCTGCATAGCAAAGGAAACAGCACAGAAAGGAAAAAGACAACCTAGAAAATGAGAAAATATTTCCAAACTACTTCTGACAAGGGATTAATAACCAGAATATAATTATAATTATCTAATTATCCAATTAAAAAATAATAGGCAATTCTCAAAGGAAGAGACACAAATTGCCAAAAGCATGTGAAAAGAATGTTAAACGTCTCTAGTAATAAATGAAATAAAAATCAGTACCACTATGTTCATTAGATTTCCCTAAGGGAGACAATCTGTAAGATATGTATTGATATATGTGGGAATTTACTGGGGGATTGACTTACATGATTATGGTTGCTGAGAAGTCCCACCATAGGCTGCCTGAAAGCTTAAAGATGCCAAGATGCTAGTAGCATGGTTCAGTAAAAGTCCAAAGTTCTCAGAGGCAGGGAAGCCATTGATGTAACTCACAGTACAAGGTTCAATACCTGAGAACCCAGTGTGGCCACTTGTGTAAATTCTGGAGTCCAATGGCAAATGAGTCTTGATTTGTAATGTCCAAGGTATCAAAACAAGTTCATCTTTTTCAAAAGAGATCCGTTCACCTTCTATGTCTATTCTGTCTGATTCTCTTTTTGATTAAATTTGCCTCCTCAGATTGTAGTAGATCTCCCACATGTAGTTTACTCAGACTTTCATGGTAATCTTTTCTAAAAATGCCCCATAGACACATTCAGAGTAATTTTCATCAGGTTTCATACTATTCCTTAGTCAGTCAAGTTGATAGCCAAAACTAATCACCACAGCTACACCTAAATGTCGTCAGAATGGCTATTACAAAAAATAACAAGTGCTTGAGGGGCCAGCAGATGGTACAGTAGTTACATTGCTGGACTCCCACTTGGCCAACCACAGTTCTGGTCCCAGATTCAATGGCTTTAAAATCATTCCAGGTGCATGTGTGTGCATGGCCAAGATCCCAGTAGGAAAATGGAGAAGAGACTGAAGCATGACCCCCTCTAGAGAATGATTTATCACTTTCTCTCTCATTGTCTCTGTCTCTCTCAGGCAAGCACACGTACCCTAAGGTAAAACCTCTTACAAAAAAAATAAACAAATAAGTGCTGTATTGGAAAAGCTACAAGAAAAGGGAACCCTCATGCATTTTTTATGGGAATGTATATTAGTACATCTACTGTGGAAAACAGTTCAGTGGTTTCGCAAAAATCCAAAAATAGAACTACCATTTAACCCTGCTATTATTGGGTATTGGGTATATACCCAAAGGACAAGAAATCAGTTGTTGGAGAAACATTTGCACATTCATCTGTATTGCAATGTTATTCACAACAGCTAAGAGATGGAATCAACCTATGTGCCCAACAACTGAAGAAAAGATGAGATATACATACAAAGAAATACCACTCAACTATAAAGGAAAATGAACTTATGTCATTTTAGACAAATGAGTTAACCTACAAGATGTAACACTAAGTGAAATAAAAGTCAAACTGAAAGTCAAATGCTGTCTGTCAGAAATACTGAGTGTCATTACTCATTTTTGGAATTTAAAGAGTGCTATGGAATAGAAACAGAGAGTAATAGTAGATACTAGAAGCTAGATGGGAGGTTGAGTGAAGAGAAGTTGGTTTAAAAAAATGTATGCAAACAAGGGGAATAGGCTCTATACCATGGTAAAGAATGCTGCTGGCAATTAAATATATACTTTTTAAAAAACCTATAAAGTGAATTTTGAATGTACATAATGTGATGCAATATTAGAGGTTGAAGATCATGAATGTGCTTATTTCCTTGATTTGATTATTATGCACTGTATGTATACATGCTTTACTGTGTGTATATGTTTGAAAATCATACTGTACATCACAAAGATGTGCAATGATTTTATGTAAATCAGAAATTGCAATAATAATAAAAATAAACTCAGTGAGCTATAAAGGAACATAGACAAGCAACTAAACAATATCAGGAAAATAATAAATAAACAAAATGAGTTCAACAAGAGAAATCATATAAATGAATTAAACTGCACCTGTCCTGTAACAAATTAAGAAAATAGAGCAAATTTTAAAAAGTATTCCTGTCAAACTGTCATTCAGTAATGAAGTAGAGATAAAAGATAATGGCTTTCCTAAACAAACAAAAGTGGTTAAGTTCAACCATAAACCTGTTTTACAAGATAGACTAAAGGACGTTAATTGAGTTTAAGTAAAAGAATAGTAGCAACATGAAAACATGAATTTCCTCTAAAAGTAATAATCTTGTCACCTTCAGTATATTATAATACACTAATAGTGGTGTGTAAATTACTTTTAACTCCAATATTAACATTAAAAGACAAAAGCAATAAAAATAACTGTAACTGCAATAATGTGTCAGTGACTACACAATATGTAAATTGTGATATGAATAACGGAAAAAAAGTGGCTGAGAAAAAGTTAAAGTGTAGAGTTTTTGTGTGTCACCAAAGTTGGGTTGGTATTCCCTCAAATTAGTGTTTTATAACTATGATATGCTTTATATAAAACTCATGGTAATCACATACACACATAATCCTGCACTACATACACAAAAGATAAAGAGGGAGGAATCAAAGCATACCACATTTTTAGTGTGTGTGTGTGTGTGTGTGTGTGTATGTTTCTTTTATACATTCAGTTACTATACATCTCTTAACTTGTAAGGTGAATTCTCACAACATGAACACATTTAAATTCATTATTGTGTTACCACTGAAATACCGAGATTGAGTGACTGTAAAGAATAGTGGTTTATTTTACTCACAATGACAGTGGCTGGAAAGTCCAAAGACATGAGGCTGACATCAGTCTGACCACAACATGGTGAAAAAAAGTATCTTAAGTAGAGCAGCTGTTCATAAGTTTCTGACAGTTTCAGTCTCCCTTCCCATTTTATAAACCCATCAGAATTAAATTATAGATGCTCTACCCTAATGACCTTATTATACCCAAAGACCCTGCTCTGGGACACCATGAAATTATCACTTAAGGGAAATAGCAGTTAGTGTAATGGCTATGTTGCTGAACTCTCATGTCGTCGAGCACGGTTCATGTCCCGGACCCAGTGGCTTAAAACTCTCGCCGGGCACATGTGCATGCGTGCCCAAGATCCCAAGAGGAGAATGGAGGAGAAGGGATTGTGGTGTGACCATCGTCCCTGGGAGGTGATTTCTCACTTTCTGTCTCTATGTCTCTCTCTGTCTGTCTGGTGAGCGCACACGCCCTGTAGCAAAAACTCTCAAAAAAAAAAACAAAAAAATTATCACTTAACATCTTTACAACACAACCAAGTCCCAGCACATTAATATCAAGGAGACATCCAAAGGATAGCACCATTAAAAATAATCAAATCACAAAGGAAGACAATAAGAATGGAAGAAAGGGAAGAAACAAAATTTAAGTAAGAAAACACTGAACAAAATAACAATAGTAAGTTTTTACTTATCAATAATTACTTTAACTGTAAATGGATTAAATTCTCCAATCAAAAGACATAGAGTAGTCAAATGAATTTTTAAAACAAAACAAATATGCTGCTTACAAGAGACTTTCTTTGACTTTTCAGGTAAATATAGCTCAAAGTAGAAGGATAAAAATGACATTTTGTGCAAATGGGAATCAAAAGGGAGTAGAAGTGACTATACTGAGACGAAATCAATTATTAGTCAAAACTTATCACAAGAGACAAATAAAGTCATTATATAATAATAAATAAGTCAATTCATTCACAGGATATAATTATTGTAAACTGATATGCATCCAACATCAGCACACATAGATATATAAAACAAACATTAGTAGAACAAAAAGGAGAAACAGACAGAAATACAATAATAATAGAGAGCTTCAATATTCTACCTCAAACAATAGGAAGATCAGCTAGATAGAAAAGGAATAAGGAAACAGTGGACATAAATAAATAACTATACACCAAATGAACCTAACATTTACATAACATCCCATCCAACAACAGAAGAATACATGTTCTTCTTTAACATACATGAAACTAATCCATAATAAATCATATGTTAGACCACAAAGCAAATCTTCATAAATTTAAAGTGATTGAAATCATACTAAGCATTCTTTTTCTAGAAACAATAATATAAAACTAGAAATCAAAAAAAGAGAGAGTAGAAAATTCACAAATATGTGGAAATTAAACACATTCCTAAACAACCAATATATTGGGCAAAGAAGGAATCAAAAGGAGAGAAAAAATATCTTGAAACAAATGAAAATGAAAACATAATAAGGCCAAAACTTATAGGAGGGGTAAAAGTCATTCTGAATGGGAAGTTTATAGCAATACATTTTTACATTAAGAAAGATCTCAAATAAACAACTTAATGTTACATATCAAGGAACTAGAAAAAGAATAAATTAAGCCCAAGGTTAGTAGAAGGAAGGAAAATCATAGGGATCAAAGCATAAATAAGTGAAATGGAAATTAGGAAAACAGTAGAAGACCTAGTGCATACTGGTTGACAGTATTATTTGGTAGGTTGAGGCCACAGAGGAGACCTGGGTTTGAATTCTGAGCCTCTTCTAAAAGTTGGATATGATGGCATATACGTATAGTCCAGCTATGAGGGAAAGCTTAGGGAGAAAAATTGAGAGTTTGCAGCTGGTCATAACCAACATAGCAAGACCCTGTCTGAAAGAGCTAGATGTAATGGCAAACATTTGTAGTTTCAGCTACTCAAGAGTCTGAGCAAAAGGATCGTGAAAGGGGACAGCATGTGGCATGATAGTTAAGGCATTGGATCCCACATGGTCAACTCTGGGATTCATGTTCCAGACCTAGTGGCCTGAAAAACATGCCAGGTGTGTGTGCATGTGTGCCTAAAATCCCAAGAAAAGAATGGAGGACAAGGAAGTATGGTGTGGCCAACACCTCAGGAAGGATGATTTCTCTCTCTCTCTCTCTCTCTCTCTCTCTCTTTCTTTCTTGTCTCTACTGAGCATACACATGCTACAGAAAAAAAAAAAATAACAACCTGGGGGGAAAAACACAAAACAAAAGAATAAATAAAATAAAATAAAAAGAGAAAGAAAGAAAAGAAACTAAGAAAAGAAAAGAGAAGATCATGACATAATGAGACCCTCTAAAAACAACAAACCAAACCAAAAAACAGAAAAGATCAATGAAACTAAAATTTGAGATTTTTGGAAAGAAATAAAATTGGCAAATCATTAGCTAGACTTACAAATAAAAAAAGAATCCTCAAATAAATAAAATTATAAGTGAAAGAGGAGACATTATTGCAACTGATACCACAAAAACACAAAAGATCACAAGAGGCTATTATAAAAAAAATATATGTCAACAAATTGGATAATTTAGAAGAAACAGACAAATTTCTAGAAACATGCAACCTACCAAGACTGAATCATAAAGAAACAGAAATTTAACAGACTAATAATTGAAAAGGAGACTGAGTTGGTAATTTAAAAATTAATAATAAAAAACCTCCCCACAAAGGAAAGCCCAGTATCGATGTGTTCATTGATAAATTCTACCAATCATTTAAAGATGAAATAATGCCCAACTTTCTCAAGCTCCTCCAAAAATTTGAAAAAGCAGAAACATTTCTAAATTCATTTTGCAAGCCAAATATTACTCTGATATCAAAGCCAGACAAGGACACAAAAGGAAATAAAATTACAGGCCAATATTCCTGATGAACACATATGCAAAAACAAAATGTCAGTAAACCAAATTCGGTGGCACATTAAAAATGATCATATACCATGACCAAGTAGAATTTATTCGTGGGATGCAAGGATATTTCAATATTTGCAAATTAATAATTGTAATATATCATATTTACATACAGTTAACATCATACTCAACAGTTAATATCATACACAATTAAAGCAGGATCAGCAGATGGTGTATTGGTTATATCACCGGACTTCCACATAGTTGACCATGCTTTGAGTCCCAGACCCAGTGGCTTAAAACTCACACCTGTCATGTGTATGTGTGTGTGTGTATGTGTTTGTGTGTGTGTGTGTGTGTTCAATATTCTCAGAAGAGAATGGAAGAGAAGGGATTGCAGCATAGCCATCACTCCTGGAGGGTGATTTCTCACTTTCTGTCTCTCTGTTCCTACGGAAAGTGCACACACCTGATAGCAAAAATCTTTCTTAAAAAAATAAACATAAAAAATAAAATAAAGGCTTAAAGCATTTCCTCTAAGATCAAGAAAACAACAAAGATGCCCACTTTTTCTTTTTTTTTTTTTGGTGGGGGGAGGTTTTTGCTATAGGGTGCGTATGCTCGCCAGAAAGACAGAGGGAGAGAGAGAGACAGAAAGTGAGAAATCACCCCTCAGGGAGGATGGTCACACCACAATCCCTTCTCCTCCATTCTCCTCTAGGGATCTTGGGCACACACGCACATGCGCCTGGTGCGAGTTTAAGCCACGGGGTCCGGGACTCGAACCGTGGTCGACTACGTGGGAGTCCAGTAACATAGCCATTACGCCAACTGCTGGCCTGCAAAGATGCCCATTTTCACATTTTCTTTTTAATATAGTACTGGAAGTCCTAACCAGAACAGTTAGGCAAGAAAAAGAAATAAAAGGCATCCAAGTTGGAAAAAAAAAGAGTAAATTTTTTTCTGTGTGCATATAACATGATTGTAGATATAGAAAACACATTTAATCAAGGAAGTGAATAATCTGCACACTGAAAAAATATTAAAGAAATTCAAGAGAAACAAACAAATGAAAAGCTATTTCATCTCCATCAATTAACAGAATTAATATTGATAAACTGTCAATATTACCCAAAGTGAATATATCTCTATATTCAGTGCACTCTGTCAAAATCTAATGACATTTTTCAGTGAAACAGGAACAACAATCTTAAAATTTGTATGGAATCAGAAAAGGCCCTGAATAACACAAAGTACTCAAGTAAAAATAAATAAATAAATAAATAAATAATAAAACTGGAGGGATCACACTACCTGGTTTGAAAATATACCATAAAGCTGTAATGATCAACATAACATGATAGTGACATAAACAGACATGAGACCAATGGAACAGAGTACAGAGCCCAGAAGTAAATCTACACATTTAAAGTCAATTGACCTTCAACAAAGATGCCTAGAACACAAAATGGGAAAAGCCTCTTCAATAAGTAGCAATAGGGATAATAGATATGAAGAATGAAGCTGGACCCTATTTTATACTATATGTAAAAATAAGCTCTAGATGGATTTAAGTCTTAAAATTAAACCAGAGCTTTAAAACTCCTAGAAGAAAACATATAGAGAAGTTCCATGACATTAGTCTGCATAATATTTTTAAGTATGACCCCAGAAATCAGAAAACAAAAGCAAAAATACATTAATAAGATCACATTAAGCTTAAAAGCATCTACACAACAGAGGAAACAATCAAGCAAGTATAGAGATAACCTATAGAAAGAGAGAAAATATTTGCAAATCACATATCTGATAAGGAGTTATACCCAAAATATATGAGAAACAAAAACTCATCAACAAAACAAAAAAAAATTATCCCATTTAAAAATGTATAAAGAAAGATAAATAATAAAAGATAATAAATAGCCATTTCTTTTTTTAATTTTTAAAGGGTTTTGCCTTAGGGAGCGTGCAGACATCAGAGAAAGAGACAGAAATGGTGTGAGGGAAAGTAAGAAATCGCCTCCGAGGGGAGATGGCCACACTGCAATCCCTTCTCCTCCCAGGATTTTGGACACATGCACACATGTGCCTGGCATAAGTTTCAAGCCACTGAGTTAGAACTCGGACCACAGTTGGCCTTGTGGCAGACCAGCAACATAATCACTATGCCATCTGCTGGCCCCTCGCTATTTCTTTTCTTTTTTTTGGAGAGGTTTTTGCTATAGGGCACGTGTGCTCGTCAGACAGAGAGAAACAGACAGAAAGCAAGAAATCACCCCCCAGGGGGGATAACCACGCCGCAATCCCTTCTCTTCCATTCCCCTCTAGGGATCTTGGGCATGCACACACATGCGCCTGGCATGAGTTTTAAGCCACTGGGTTCGGGACTCCAACCGCGGTCGACTACATGGGAGTCCAGCAACATAGCCATTACACTAATGGCTGGGGCCTCCCCCCGCTATTTTTTTAAAGAAAGCAACGTAGCCATTACACTAATGGCTGGTCCCTCCCCTCGCTATTTCTTAAAAGAAGAAATTGACATGGTTAATAGATATGTAAAAAATGAATAAATAAATAAACATTATTAATCCTCAGGGAAAAACAAATTAAAATCACAGCAAAATATCATCTCATCCCAAATAGAATGTCTATTAATAAAAAGAAAGAAGATGAGTGTTGGCATAAATGTAGAGAAAAGAAAACATGTATGCACTGTTGGTGAATGAAAATTAGTATAACCAATACAGAAAACAATATAGAGTTTTTCCAAAAATTAAGAGTAGAACTACTATAGATATATAATCCAGCAAGCCCACATCTGGATATACCCAAAGGAAATAAAATCAATGTGTCTAAAATATATCTGCACTCTCAAGTTCATTGCAGCATTATTCACAGAACCCAAAATATTAAAAAGCTTAATCATTGATAGATAAATGAATTTTAAAAAGTGATGCATCTACAAAATGGATTATTATTCAGTCATTAACAAAAAAGAAAACTCTGTCATTTGCATAACCATGTATGACCCTAGAGAACACTACCAAATGAAATAAATGAGGCAGAAGACAATTATGGCATAATCTGACTTATACTTGGAATCTGAAATAGTCAAACTCAGAAGCAGAGAGTAGAATAGAGTTTTCTAGGAGATGGAGAGTGCGGGAAATGGGAAAAGTTTGATAAAAGAGTGTAAAGTTGTACAGGTATAATAAATAATATTTGGAGATCTAATATATTGCATTGTAGTTATAGTTAATACTGTCATCTAATTGAAGCTTGCAAAAAGAGTAGATCTTTAATGTTCTGCTACATACACACACACAGATAGTAGCTGTGTGAGATGATAGATATGGTAATTGGCTAGATAATCATAATAATTTCTCAATGTAGGCATGTATCAAAATATCATATTTCATATTTTAATATACAATTTTAATTTTTCTATTTTAGCTCAATAAAGCTGGGGGAAAGCATACATTTAAACACATGTACAAGGGTCTTTAAAAGTTCATAGAAGATAAGTATTACCTAAAAACTTTGTATGATTTCAGATTGTTAAAAAAACTTCTACCGTAATTCCATTTTTCATGAACTTTTCAAATTTACACACATAGACACATTCTTGACAGTGCTATTTTAATGGATATGTGAGGAATAATCAAAATAACAAACAAACGAGCAAAAATATCCAGCCTAAAGAGAAAGCATCCCAGTGTGACTCTCTGTAGAAGTATTTTTCCCAGCATTCATGAGTAAAGTTACTGTGATACATCCTAAACGAATGTGTGCCAGTAAGACAGACTTGTCCAGAGCCTGATTCTCAACTTCCTATACCAAATTAAGAGAAAAATGCAACAGTTCACCTGAGAATAATACTGGCTCTTAATCAATGGCAAAATCATTAAATTTTTCAGCAAGAGGAAGTCTCAGGTAGATTTAAAAAAAAAAAAAGTTTTCTAAAAGAACTCCGTCTCCACAGATCCACAACAAAGCCACTGTGAAAGGCTTAAAAGGACAATAACACTCCTGCGCACACAGCGAGACTCAATAGACACTCTAGGTCAGGATCAACAAGAACTCAGAAGCAGGGATCATTCAAGAGTTTTCTCCAGTTCCTAATTAAATGGGAAAATATACATATCTATTGAATTTTTCTCACAAATCACAGATTGTCACTTTCTATGTCAAGTTCATAAAACAAGGTTAAAATAGATGAATTCCAAATCAATTCGGTCTATTAATAATTTCTGGTTAAGTTATTTTTTAAGAGATAAGACATCTAATTAGGCTGGACTAAAATCAAAGTAAGCCACAAGTAGTTTCCAAAGAACGCTACAAATGATGAACCACAGGAAAAAGACAAAATAAGTTCTCTGGAGAAAAACAGAATTGCTGTGTCTGGGACACCCACCAAAGACAAGGCAAAAAAAGTATCCTATTCATTGTGTTACATGAGGTAGCTAAGCACTAAGGATTTTAAAGGCTTTAAGTACAATATGGGGATATAGAAAGAGAATCTTTGTAGTGGTCAAATTTTGCATCATTTTAAAGAAAGCCACAAAAATCTAAGCTACTATATGTATATGGTTATGGATATAATAGAATCGCCCCCAAAGGAATAACACCACTTCACAGAAATACATCCACAATGGGTTGTAGGTTTAAAATATCCTCTGATTCCCAACAATAATAGAGCTATTGAATATTCAGAGAGTGGAGCAAAAACAAATCTTCAGAGACCCACAGGGGGCATGCCACAGGCAGTCCTGGAGGGTACAAAATTGCTACATTGCAAAGATTCATGGAGTAGACCCCAAATCTAGAAGAAGCATTTTTCTTCAAAGAGGTGTAAAAAGCAACAGGCAAATGTTCTCATCCTCTCTTATTAAATCTGTATCTTAACCAGATTTTAAAAGGAAACATAGGAATCCTTTAAGATCGAGGATAGGGGTAAAAAAATAGAAAGTTGTTCTAGTATGATTATCAAAATTTTTGGATTTCAAAATCTCTGAAGACAAAAAAGAAAAGAGATTTTCATCCTGGAAATGGCTGTGAAGGAAAATCCCTCTTTTTCTAGTAAGTTCTTGCTTTGCGCTAACTGGATCTATCACTTGGGGCAGATGCAGCCAGCTGGTCATCAAGGCTTGTGCTCCCCTTCCACAGAAAGGGATTCCTGCT
>NW_006205007.1:1981873-1984666 GCF_000334495.1 Tupaia belangeri chinensis
GGGGATTCCTGCGGGGGAATGGCTTTGTAGCCACAGGCTGCGTTGGCCAGCACCACTTGCATGTGGGTACCTATTTCACCACACCTGTGAGCATAAGCTATGATTCATTTTCTGACTAGCATAGTTAAAAGCAGGTGTGCCTTTTCCTAACTTTCTCTGTCACCATGTCAAATCCCAGGTAATCCTGAAGAAGTCATAGCCTGCCTGATTTCCTGGGTGATGAATGGAGCTCAGCTTCCCTTCACATCCATCTTTCCTGACCTGTCACTCATCAGGAATACCTGTATTATAGTACTCCATAAAAAAGAAAGTTACTTTTCTAAGTTACTCACTTTTGAAGTTAATTCATTTTAGCCATTAGCAATAACCCGAACTGAAATCACTTAATGTCTGTCATGGTGCTTGTTTCATCTAAAGGTTTTCATAAATTCTTATAGAACCTGTAAATTCCAGATAGAGCAGTATTATTTACCTTGAGGCTTTTGCAGGGATAATATAGATAAATATATTTAAGGAAAGTTTGAAAAGCTTATTCCAATATTTTCAATGATACTATTTTTACTACGAGGAGAAAATACAAGTAGTAAAATGATTATTTGTTCAGGATTTGGAATTTTGCTGAAAAGCAAACAGAACAAAGCAAAGTGCCAAGTCTAACAATGCAGGTGGTCAGTGTAGAGTCTTACACATTTGTTCTTGCAAAGGTTTTTGAGGACATAGGAAAGTCCTCTTTCAGTGATGTCACATTATGCTTTAGTATTTCAGTGAAACTTTATGAGGCACTAGGAACAGTAAAGGAACAGCAGAGAGGCTAAATGTTAGAGATACTATCAAAATTATATTGAGTTTGGAAAAGATCAGTTTAATTAAGCCAGAACCTTCAACAGTACATAAGGAAAAGTGAAAAACAAGCAAAACCCACAAACAACCAAACAACCACAAAACCACACACACACACACACACACACACACACACACACACAATAATGCAGAAGTAGCTGCTTCCACTTACTTTAAACTGAGTGCAAAGATGTTCACTTCTATTCCTCAGAATCAGAAAGTAGAAAGAAATTTGCAGATGAATGATCAAGCAGTAATACATCTTGAAACTTTTCAATCCTTGAACTTTAATAGGAGGGAACTTCAAAATTTTGTGTAGAAAATGGAATTAAAGGTCATAGAAAATGAAAGTGAAGTGTGATTTTATTTTGGTGCAAAAATTTGAATCTTATGCATAGTTTTTATAATACGTGTTTTCTTTTTTTCTTTTTTGGGGGGTGGGATGTGCTTTTGCTATAGAGCACATGAAAGAGTCAAGAAAGGAGAGAAAGGAAAAGCGAGAAGTAGTTCCCTGGGGGAAAAAAACCGCTCTGCAATCCCTTCTCCTCCATTCTCCTCTCAGATTTTGAACTCACACATACATGTTCCCAGGGCTTTTTGCAAGCCAGGCGGGGAGGGAAGTGGGGGGAGTCCAGGACTCTTACCTACAGTCGGTCATGTGGAATCCAGCTGCCTTAACCACCACACCACCTGCTGGCCCTCCATGAACTTTTGCAGACTCCTTTGTATATGCTTACCTTCATTCTACAATTAAATTAAGTTCAAAAACAATTACTGCTATCTCGATTTTCAAGTTGGAAGGTATAAAATACAGGGTGCTGAGTCATTGCTTGCTACTAGTTTCGCCTTGTTGCTGATCTTCCTGATCAAGCACAACCCTGTGTTCGCTCTCGCCAAAGGCAGTATTCACAGCACTGTAGATTAGCAGGCAGTAGAGAAATAAAGATAGTTGAAAGAAATTAAATTAATATGGTGACATAAGGCCAGAGTAGCTATGATGTAAACTATCTGGATTACATATACAAATAGGAATAGATTTTATTTAGAATTAATTAACTTAATTAGGTATGAAAGAAACTAATGAAAAGAAGATTGAGGACAAAAACAATCTTAACTTCCTAATACATGATAGATAATGGTAGAATCTACTGGAGAAGAAATAAGAAATCTTAACCTATAGAATTATATAATCAAGCTATAAAGTACAAACCTATTTAACAAAAGCAGAAATGAAAAAGATGCTTTTTTTTTTTTTTTTTTGAAAAGAAAAAAGTTCTTTTTTTTTTTTTTTTTTTTGTCTTCTAACTTCTCTAAACTCAAAACTTCCCTTGATCTCATGAGACTATCATTTAGGCAAAAACAAAACAAAAAACCCCCAAAACCAGTGAGTTATTAATATATGTAGAGTCATTATTGAACAGATATGTCTAGTTAGATTTAGATGTTTTGACAGGCAAACATTCTGAGGGATAGTTAAATATCACACTCAATGGACATTAAATACACCAAAATATATTCTTATATGAGAGGGATATCTTAGTTTCTCATATCTGTTTTCTCTTTTCCAACTTATTACCTCTGCATAAATTATTTTAAAAAATGTGCTAAGTTAATGAACTAAGATCCGAATATCCAATAATTATGTTTCAGTCAAAAATGTCTCAACAGGGACTGGTATAGCTACTTATCATTAAACATAATATCTTTATGTTTCCTGTATTTTTCCTTAAGAACATTTCATAAACTTTTTGTTCAAGAGATAGTGCTAATGTGTGTATGTGTGTATAATCATTGTCACTTGAAGGGCTCAGTATTCTCCTGTGAATTTTTCATCAACCTCTTCAGGAAATATTTGCAAAGAAGAAATTGTCAGGTTGTTTACTTGATCACTATGGCTTGATGAGGGGCGTTTCCTTTTGGGCAGGTAAAGTGTGATTTTTTTTTTTTTTTAGG
>NW_006205007.1:1986194-2026487 GCF_000334495.1 Tupaia belangeri chinensis
GCGGGAGCCCCGGGCCCTCCGTTGGGCGGGGCTGCTGCGCGCCAGGGCCAAAAGATGCATATTTTCCAGACTAAGTTTTGGGGGTTTTAAGATTTGAGTAATCTGTAAATATAACAGAATCAAGATTTGAATATTAGAACTAGGAGAATCTTTCACTACTGCATATTATGAGTAATCAAATTTTTAAAATTATTTATTTAGTTAGTTCCATTTGTTATTATTATTATTATCTTTTAATTTGACCAGAGAGAAATAGAAAGGGTAAGTGAGAAATCAAGCTGCTAGGTCCAAGACTCAAACCACGGTCAGCCATGTGGGAGACCAGTGCCCAACCACCATGCTACCTGTCAGCCCTGTAATCAAATTATTAAACAAACCATTGTCCTAATAAAGCTAAGTACGCCAAAAAAGAAATCACATACTACAGCATGAAATTAAAGAACTAACTCTAAGGTGATTATTTATTTTTCTATAAAATAATGATGAAATTGATTGTGCCCAAAGTTAATTCTTGATAAAGATGGTAAACAAAGATTGCTTAGTTCCTCAAGCTCTTCTCATATTGAAAACAGCTTCTCTTGCCTTCAGTCCCAGAAAGCAACAACTGACAGCTTGCAGCATTACCTTTCTGGGAGATTCGCATTTCAAGAAAAATCAGTCCTAGGGAACCAGCAGTTAGCGTAATGGCTATGTCGCTGGACTCCCACGTAGTTGACCGCGGTTCGTGTCCCGGACCCGGTGACTTAAAACTCATGCCAGGTGCGTGTGAGTGCGTGCCCAAGATCCCGAGAGGAGAATGGAGGAGAAGGGATTGCGGCGTGACCATCCCCCCTGGGGGATGATTTCTCGCTTTCTGTCTCTATGTCTCTCTCTATCTGTCTGGCGAGCGCACGCGCCCTACAGTGAAAATCTCTCCAAAAAAAAAAAATCAGTCCTACACAAATAAACCATTGTTACCAAGTGGGTAAGAGAAGATGTAGAGCAGTGGACATTGAGCTTCCCTAGGACCCTGAATTCATGAAGATACGTGATCTCACACTCTCCTACTAGAGAAAATGGATTCAACTTCTATGGAAAGTGGGTTAAATTTCTGGTGGCCTTTGAACGTAGCCCAGCCCAAAGCGATATACCATCGAGTTAATATTTTCTAAATATCGCCACACATTTTCATAAAATCTTGTATGAATTTTGAATCTTTTATTTCACACCACACGTTCGTTTTGAAATAAAAATAATAAATTATCCCAAATTGAGGGTAAATTGGCATTCTAGAATGAGTCAAGGAAATACACAAAATCATGTTTGGCTTTCTGAATATCCCTTACTTACTCAACCCTGCCCCAGCATATTGAGAATTGTCTGTGATATTTGTCTCAGTGGGAGAGTAGGTATACTCTTTTCTACTCAACTGGATTATATAGAAAGAAACCATATTGCCAATATGAAACACCAGCACCATGAGAGAACCAACAGGTATGAATTGTAGAAACCACTTCCATTTTGTTTAAATGAACTGCAGCCACATAGGCTTTTTTTTTCTATCTGAATTATTAGACAATTCTTTTAAAACTGAATTGATCAGCTCTGTTTTGTGGCAAGCTAATGATTATATAAATATGACCAGAGAAAATTTCTCTACAAGCAACAGAATTGCACAAATAGAGGCCACAGATTGGATGGAATTGAAGATAAATTTGTCACTCACAATATGCTTTTCCCTTCTGGAAAGATTCCTATGCTTCCCTTTGTAGAAGATGTGACATTAAGAAAGAGATATATAGAGAAATATACAGATATAAAAAGAAATTTATATAGAGAAATTACATGTTATAAAAAAATTACAAGATGATTCAGTCTCAAGAAATTCCTAATAATGTACATGTGTGATATTTGGGCTTGAAGATCATTTCCTGAACTTCCAATATTTCTATAGATATCTAAATAATAGTTTCAGAAGCAAAAAAGATGAGAAAAAATGTAATTTGTTTCAATATCATGGAATTAAGTATCTGCCAACAATAAAGAAGATAGTCAAGTAAGTAAATATTTTTTCCTTTGTCTTTAGTTGAGTTTTACTTTTAAAGCACATTTCATTATTTAAAAAAACTCAGAAAAATACCCTGACTACAGAATACCTTGAAAAAAGATCAGACTGGCTTCTATGTGATAAAATCCCACAATGCAATGAGTTTCATACCACGAGACTACGCTGATAAGTTTATAGAAAAGCCAACTTTTTATAAGGAAGTTAAAAGGCAGTAAGGCCTAAATTATGACAATAGTTTACAATATGTATGAGTAGCCACACCCATGGAAGTAGCAATGAGATAAATGCTCAGATGCTCATTGTATTTTTACAGGAACATTAACACATTCAAGGTATTAGGAAATTATAAAGCCAGGAACTATTTTAATGCCTTTTGTCTTTTAAACAAAAGACAAAAGAGAAAATAAAAACTTTTAGTCTTCAGTGAGTGCTCATTACCTATTGGCATAATTCCATACTTTAATTTTTGTAAGCCTACCTACCCTTCAGTGGCATTATCACTACTCTTGAGATAAAGTATAGAGCCAGAAACATCAAATAACTAGTCTCAACTCAATCAGCAAGCAAATGGCAGAGTTGGAAGTAGAACTGAACTTCAAAAGTTGAGGGGTGTCCACTCCACTTGATGAGACATTGCTCAACTCTTCCTTAATGTCACATCTTCTATAAAGGGAAGCAGAGGAATCTTTCCAGAGAGGAAAAGCAGATTGTGAGTGACAAATTTGTCTTTGATTTCATCCAGTCTCTGGCCTAGCAATAAAGACAATGAGTCACCAAGACAATAGCCAGATGACTACATGTCATCTGAGTTCTTTAAGGCAGGGGTTTTAAAGAGTTTGCAATCATTGAAATCAAAAAGAAAATTTGCCTCAGATACAAATTTCCAGAGCCCAATTCAGACTTACAATTAGCAATTTCTAAAGATGAGTACAGGCATGTGCATTATTTTTTTTAGAGGTTTTTGCATTAGGTCTGCACACTTGCAGTAGAGAGAGACAGAAACAGAGACAGTGAGAGGGAAAGTGAGAAATCACTCCCCGGGAGGATTGGTCATGATTCAGTCCCTACTCATTCATTCTCCTCTTGGGTTCTTGGGCACGTATGCACACGTGCCCACCATGATTTTCAAGCCAGCAGGTCCAGAACTCGAACTGCTGTCAACTATGTGAGAGTCCAGCCATGTAGCCATTACACCATCAGCTGGCCCCCAGGCATGTGCATTTTTATCAATGCTTTTGTAATGTACCATATAAGACAGTGTAAAAGCCTCTGCTCCAAGCAGAAGTCTAATACCAAATTAACCCCAGATGATTAATTCCAAATGGACAGTTTGCAACAATCTCTGGACCCCCATCTCTTTCAATAGGTTAACCTTTGCTTAAAGGCATGCTTCAGAATCACTTGTCCTCTAAAAAAAGACTCAGGTGGTTTTCCAGTTCTCTTCTTATTCAACTTATTTTTAAAATTTCTAGTCATAGGGGGCCTGTAGAGGTGGGATGCTGGATTCCCATTTGGCCAACAACCCTGGTTCAAGTCCCAGACCTGGTGGTTTGACAATAACACCGAGAACATATGCTTGCATGCTCAGAGTTTCAAGAGGAGAATGGAGAAGAGACTGTGGTGTGGCCACCCCCAACCCAGGAGTGATTTCTCACTTACCCTCTCATTTTTTCTTTCTGTCTCTCTGACAAGCACATGCAACCCATGACAAAAACCTAAGGAAGAAAAAGAAAACTTGTAGTCATATAATTAAAATAGAAACTTATCTAAGGCTTTATAAAATTATCAGGTAAACTTATCACTGTAGTCCTACAGTTAATAAGCCATGAATAAAACAAAAATAAATAAATAAAGCATAACTAAACAGATGAACAAACACCAACACAAAGGGCAATTACTTTGTATTCTAGAAAATTATTTATCTAATTTTTTTTTTTAGAGGTTTTTGCTATAGGACGCATGTGCTCACCAGACAGACAGAGAGAGACAGAGAGATAGAAAGCGAGAAATCACCCCTCAGGGGGATGGGCACGCTGCAATCCTTTCTCCTCCATTCTCCTCTAGGGATCTTGGGCACACACGCACACGCGCCCAGTGTGAGTTTTAAGCTGCCAGGTCTGGGACGTGAACCGCGGTCGACTACATGGGTGCTCAGTGACATAGTCATTACGCCAACTGCTGGTCCCTTATTTCTTTAATTTTTTTAAGAGAGATTTTTGCTATAGGGTGCATGCACTCACCAGAGAGATAGAGACAGAAAGCAAAAAATCACTCTCCCCTCAGAGGGTATGGCCACTCCTCCGCCCCCCTTTTGAGATTTTCAGCATGCGCACACGCATGCCCGGTGTGAGTTTTAACCTGCTAGATCTGGGACTCCAACCATAGTCAACTACATGGAGTCCAGCAACATAATCATTACACCTTCTGCTGGTCCCAGCAAATAATTTCTTAAAAATATAAATTCATTTGAATTTTCCACATGAGTAAAATCAGTTTTTATAACACTAAGTAATTTTGTCAGGTATATTATAACAAGAATATAAAAAATTTAAAATACATTCTACGTATTGTTAAATCTATCTTTTTGTCATGTTAAGATAGAAATATCAGAATAGAGGGACCAGTGGTTGGAGTAATGACTATGTTGCTGGACTCCCATGTAGTTGACCGTGGTTCAAGTCCCGGACCCTGTGGCTTAGTGTGTGCGTGCATGCCCAAGATCCCAAGAAGAGAATGGAGGAGAAGAGATTGCAGCATGGCCATCCCCCTTGGGGAGTGATTTCTCGCTTTCTGTCTGTCTCTGTCTTTCTGGTGAGCGCAAGTGCCCTATAACAAAACCTCTCCAAAAAAAAAAAGAAAGAAATATCAGAATAGAAACCTAAGAACTCTGCTACAAACCAAAGTGATTATACAATTTGGGTCATCCACTAGCAAAAAAAAGTCTATGGAAGATGAGGTAACTTCAATGAATATCCTTCAAAAATATTTTTATTAATATATAATCATTGTGTATATTTGTGGGTGTACATTGTGATTTTTCAATACAAGAACACAATGTGCAATGATTAGATGAAGCTAATTAGCATATCCATCATCTCAATCATGTGTCATTACTTATGTTAGGGATATCCAAAATCTTACTTTTAGATACTTTGAGATACATGGCAAAGTGTTGAAATCTATTTTCTCTCCACTGTATCTTATAACACTAGAAGTTGTGCCTGCTATTTATCTATAATTACATTTCTATTAATCACCATGTATTACTGAAGATATAAAATACACATTTCTTTAATTTTTTTCAAAATTTCAAATAGAATATTACCAGTAAAAAGTAGTCTGCTATTTTATTTTGAGCAATCTATTTATTATTTACACTCTACTGTGATATAGAAGACATTTGAATTAGCTAGATAATTGGCTGTACATTTTAAAAAATCTTAGTTGTGTGAAACACAATTGTATAATAATTGAAATAATAAAAAATTTAAAAAGCATGAAATATGGGGACCAGCAGATACTGTAATGGTTATGCCACTGGACTCCCAAGTAGTTGACTGAAGTTCAAATCCCAAACTCTGCAACATAAAACTCACACCTGGAGTGTGTGTGTGTGTGTGTGTGTGTGTGTGTGCCCAAGATCCTGAGAGGAGAATGGAGAAGGGATTGCAGTGCGATCATCTCCCCTAGGGTGTGATTTCTCACTTTCTGTCTCTCTGGTAAGCACAAGCACCCTATAGCAAAAATATCTCTATGAAAATTTTTTAAAATTTAAAAACATGAATTATGTGTAATTTTTGTAATATTGTCTTAAAAGATGGTCCAAAAACCATTCTAAAATTGCCATTTCTTAAACTAAGTTCCAAAATATATCCCCTGGGACTAATTCAGAAACTGCGTGTTTCTATTCAATATACATGGTATTCTCTACAAACCAGCATTTTCTCCAACTTAGAACTAAATAGTGGTCTAAGGCAGGCTTTCAGTGTCTTAATACAAACCAGCACTTCATGGAGCAAGGAACCACTGAAGTCCTTTAGAAGCATTGTCTCCTTTCATCTTCTCAACAGCCCTAAAAGAAAAGTATCAATATTATCTCCATTTTATGATGAAACTCAGAATTAGGGGGATATGCATTTTACTAAAGCCATATAAATATGAAGTGAGAGAACTAAAGAGTAAATGGTTAAATATACTTTAACCTGTATTTACACTTCTCCTTACCTCATTTTTCTGCTTCTCTTTCACCTGACATTTTGAGAGAATAACTTCCTCGTCACACACATAGAGTCACTACAACTCTCAGTATTTGTTTATTCTGATTAGATATCTTGTTTTTCATGAGGTTCCAGAAAAATGAAGACATTTTACCACACGCTTCTCTGGTTTCTTGTATCACCATCCCCTCACTCCCACCCAATTCACTAGGATAACCTCAGGAGACACTTGAGCACTATGTACAGTTTCTAGGAGCTGCCATAATCAAGGTGTGGGTACAAAGGTGACTCCAGGATGCCGTGCTCAGGGATAAGGTCGCTTACTATGGCTGTGCCCCAGATGTGAAACACGGACACATGAAGCTGGCTACTGTGCTGCTGGTTCCCTGGGATGTATCATCATCCCTGAAAGAAAATTATTTTCTAGGAAACCAAGTGCACTACATGTAAATCCTTCTTGTGTTTTTAAAAAAGATGTGCATAGCAATAAACCCAAAGCTTTTTATTTTCCTTCCATTCCTACTATGTCCATTTGTTCAGAACTTGAAGCCCCTTCCCCCAAAAAGAGCATTTGGCAATATTTCACTGCTAATTCTAGACATGCACAAATTGTGTCTCCTAGGCAAGGTCATCCAGGCCATGCCACCCTGAGGAACAGCACTGGTGATTGCAATATAAAAAGGAGACTTGAAAAAAAATTGGATCTACATGCAAATAGTTTTGCAAGAAAAAACTTGTCACATAAGTTGTCTCTATTTATAATTCTTTTGAGTTTTGCTAAATCTGGATGCTGCAATATCCTGTGTCCTGTGATAAAGAGCAGACATTTGGGGATGAGTCAGTCCACGTGACTGAAAGGCAGCATCTTATCAGCGATGTCTTATCACCCTAGAGAACACTTCATCCAAATATATTCTCCTGAAATAGGAGACATTTCTCATATATTCAAATTATCTTTTAGAAATCTAGGTCCAGTAATTCTCTTCCTACCATACGCTTGCCAGGTAGCTAGCTATGCAGCAGGAGGGAGGAGAGTGTAATCAAGTAACCCCTTGGAGTGCGTGAATACAGGCAGGACTGTGTGGAAGTGGATTAAGAGTGCTCTTTGCCATAAACTAAGGCACTGGGGATTTTCCCACCACAACTCTGACAATTTCTAGTTTCAGGATGGGTCAAAAAAACTCTCTCCATAAAGGAGCCAGCTAATCTGTTTCTCGGCCTAACCCATCTCAATGCTAGGGCTGAAGAATGACTGCCCCTACACCCACCAGGCCTCCATTATCAATGGTTCCAAGGCTATGCCATGTTGGTTGCATCTGTGACGTGAAATATCTTGTTCATGCTTCTAGGTCAGGAGTAATGACACTGCTAGCATGAAATTGATTGAGTGGTTCATTCATTCACTACACAGATATTTCCTGAGTGCCTGCTTCACACTAGGCATTGAACTAGGTGCTGAGAATGCAACAGTGAGCAAGATAAATCTGCTCCCAGTGCTTAAAGAGCCTACATTGTCAGAGAACTCAGAAAATTAGCCACTCCTTTACAGTGGAGACAGTTACAGACATATTAAGTCACTATCAACTGTATTTATTCAGTCTGGAAAAAAGAGGAAGAAGAAATGGGAGAAGAGTTGGTAAAGGAGAAAAGAGAGAGAAACATAAAAAATTTAAATTCTTCCCACCACTCTTTTCATTGATAACATGTCCTAAGGTAAACGTGATCCAGAAAACACGAAATATCAGTTACCACCTGCCACTCAAAATGTGAACATCTCATCGCTGAGTGACTGAGTGTTTTAAAGCTATGACAACTAAACACAAGGCCCTGTCTTCATCTTATCTTCAGCTGAAGTAACAGCAGTCTGGAAGACAAACAGGTTGTATTGGATTTATTAAAGACAGGGTAAATGAACACATCCTCCAGGGTAGTGCCATCCTATAGGAGATTTCCAAGGTTTGACATTGTGTGAATCCTGTTTACTGAAATGTGTAAGTGATGTGCCCACTGCATGATGGTGTGGAATATGGAAGGGAAGAAAAGTTCCATGTGCTTAAGAAGAAAATATTTGTCCTGTTTGATTTCACATGTCTGGGAGAGGGGATGTATTTTTTGCCAAACACTGTAGAGTTCATTTTCTTTTCTTTCAACTGTGCCTGTTGAATATTGTTGATATCTTTAATGTACAAAGTACTTTGGAAAAGATCAAAGCATTTTGCCATTAGGACAAGATCTTTTCTCACAGGAGAAGATGTTGTATTTAATTCCAGTGCAATTCTTGATACAAATGAGAAGGATCTAAAAGGATTCTTTGTTTGCCTTCACTCTGCATAATTCTATTGGTAGACTCTTAGGATGAGATATTTGACTATTTCCTTCCAGTTTGTTTTCTTGCTGAACATCACTAGCCATTCCGCTCAAATGAATTGGGTTAAAGGAAAATCTTCGGATGAACTTGGATAAAAGTGCTCCGCGCACTGAAAGAAAATCCAAGTATACAATGAAAGCAATTGCCTGCATAATTCAAGGCGAAAGCTCACCTTTATCTTTCTTATCTGGATACTTGGAGTAGAAGAGGCGGCAAATTACCAAGATAATTGCATTATTTCTGCAACTCATTGCAGCTTCACACTCAACTACAGAGTTTCTTATTTTCTTTTTGCAAATAGTTCAGCTTCTAAACTAAATTGAAATAAATAACAAAACCAATGAAAGCATTATCATTCAAATAAAAATTTGATGACCCAGAGAAATGTATTGGCTCTATAGCAAAATGATAGCAGTTAACTTTTGCATTCCTATTGTATTATAATATTACTTAATTGATATTCAAAAACATGCAAGCCCATGCTACTTTCCCATAAACTGAAGTTGAAACGGAGAAGAACTACCAGAATGCATAAATAAAATATGAAAAGTTTTGTCATGTTTTATTAGAGGTTCTCATGTTAGCATCCTATTATATTGGTATTTGTTTTCACTAATAGGATATGAAAATTGCTGAAATGATTGCATGGTCATATCTTGTTAGGAGACTCAAATTCTAAAATTATACGATTCTAATGTAAAATGAAAGAAAATCGTTAATATTAGAAAAAGTTTCTAATGTGATGTGAAGGCCCATCTGGAAAAAAAGTTTAAGTTATTAATATTTTGGTGTGATTTCTTAGAAATATTTTCTTTATAGGAACCAGGTGCTTACAAAGAAGGATAAATTAGGCTTGAGGACATCACTACTAGACTGGATGCTTAAAAGAAAAATATTTCTCCCAGGTAGCAATATGTTGAATGAAATTATTACATTCTAAACAATTATGAGAATTGATTAGATTTGAATTATTATTTTTTTTTTTTGGAGAGGTTTTCGCTATAGGACACATGTGCTCACCAGACAGACAGAGAGAGACATAGAGACAGAAAGCGAGAAATCACCCCCCAGGGGGGATGGTCAAGGCACAATCCCTTCTCCATTCGCCTCTCGGGATCTTGGGCACACACGCACATGCGCCTGGCGTGAGTTTTAAGCCACCGGGTCCAGGACGCAAACCGCGGTTGACTACGTGGGAGTCCAGCAACATAGCCATTACACTAACTGCTGGTTCCCTGAATTATCAAAGTTTATATATTTATTTCTCTATGAGCAAGAGAAACAAAGAGAAAAAGAGAAAGTTCATCCAACAGGGTTTGCAATACTGTGATCCAGCCTTAGTCTTCAGTCAGCCCCAGTGCATGGTCAGGTGTGTTCCTGGTATACTCAGGGAGGTCTCCAGACTTGAACTGGGAACTTCCCATGTGGGAGTGCCTCCCTGAGCATCATGTTTTATCACTATACCACCATCTGTAGGACGTAACTGTTGTCACTTAGGTTTTTGTGAAGAGTGACTATTAGTAATATTTTTTTCATGAATAACATTCATGGAAACATTACTATTAATGTGAGGTATAAAGACCTTAAAAGCATAACTTAGTTTGGCTTTGAATTTATTTCAGAACACTACAGCTTGGCATAAACTTGGTGATGATAAAAGAAGAGCAATGCGGGACCAGCAGTTAGCGTAATGGTTATGTTGCTGGACTCCCACGTAGTCGACCACGGTTCAAGTCTCGGACCTGGTGACTTAAACTCACGCCGGGCGCATGTGAATGTGTGCCCAAGATCCCAAGAGGAGAATGGTGGAGAAGGGATTGTGGCGTGGCCATCCCCCCGGGGGGGTGATTTCCTGCTTTCTGTCTCTTTGTCTCTCTCTGTCTGCCTGGCGAGTGCACGTGCTCTATGGCAAAAACCTCTCCAAAAAAAAAAAAAAAAAAAGAGCATTGCTTTAGTTAAGGGAACAGTGCCTACTGAAAAACTTTTTTAAAAATTTTATTGCACTTCTTAAATGTGATGATATATCATTCAAAGCCTATTTTATTAAATAATTTTGGTTAAACCAAAAATTTACTTTCAATCTAGGGATAAGAATTTTACTGTGGGATATCAGAGGTAATGTGCCTAATATAACTTTGAAGTCAAGATAGACTTCTTCACTAAAACTATGTTTAATCTTGCAGAAACCTGGCATAATAATCAAGTTGAGAACTGAAAGAAATGTTGGAAGAATAATGTAATTGATTGTAAAGGATGTTATTTATTCTTTTAAAAATACTGATTTCAAAATTCTGTAAGATTCCCTACAATAGTATATTTGAATGAAAGCTGCCACATTTTTAATATTTATCTTAACATAACATTTTATACACTGAAGAAACCTTTTTTCTCAAAAGTGACATTATCAATGGTTTACAAAATGATTATGATTGCTTGAAGGGCTTGGCTTAGGAAATCTAGTCCTGACATATATTTCTTTTATGGAAAAATAAATTTATCTCAATTGGCTCTTAATGTCAGCTGAAAGGGGAACCATTTAAAATTAGCTGCCAGACACAAAAATAATCTTAGTTGAAATTAGAATATGTTTTATAAAAAAGGCAAAATGATAAGCCTGACTTTCAGATAGAGCAACTTTTTAAGTGCAGTATATTCTATTGTAAATATGGTATGGATTGTGTTTGTTGGAACGAGAGTATTCCCATCTCTTCCTAAATCAGTCTTCTATCTCCAAGAGCTTAAGCCCGTGTTCTAAATCTCCAAATGGTCCAGGATAAGAACCATTCTAATGTAAACCTCTCCAGGACCATTTGAAGCTCTGTACATAATTAATAAAATGAATGAGCTAAAGTAACAACTGAGCTAATCATGAGAATATTTCAATGATAAGGCTTGAATTAAAGTTTTTCTAAGTGCCAAGAGACTTAACTAATTGCCATATGCTGCCCCATTTTGAGCAACCAGGTCTAGTTACGAGATCTTCTCTCTTGTTAGGCAATGAAAACCAGGTGGAAGAAGCTTCTGGGGTTCGTAGTAAGAACTGTAGCATCCATGTCACCCTGTGATCCATTTCCAATATGCTATATGCCAAAAGATCAGGTATATCTTGAAACAGAAAAGTGAAAGTTTCTCACTTAAAAAACAAAAAGCAATTAAGAAGAACTGCAACCCCATTGTAACTCTTCCATAAAGAATGAATTTTCCTATTTCTATATCGCTATGGGTTTTTCAACATTGAGAACTGTAGTCTTATCTATGTTGTAATGAATCAAGGGAATAGAATCCGTTCTAGAGTTGGGCTTTATCCCAGGCAACTTTTCTAATGTTTTCATTAACTTTCTTCAAATTGCCAGTGTGGTGAAGATGTAATGTGTCACCCGGACCCTTGTCTTTATTCCAGTCTAGTAGTGGTGGAGACTGCAAAACTTACACGCAGTGTTATCTGCTGCAGTGAGAATCCTGCCAGCCCCAGAAGAAATGCCTTTCTTTCCTCAAAGCCTCCACAATGCTGCCCTGCCCCCCCATAAATTAGCAGTGTTTAGAAGACTTGCCTACATTCTATAGATTACTTTAAGGAAAAACTCCGTCATCCATAATACATTTGGGCTTCTTTCTAGTTGAAGATTTATATATTTTTTTATTGATGGGTTATGAATATTGACACAGGAGATATTCATTGTTTATTGAAGGCTTGTTTACATAAAAGATCTTCACAGGCTACCCCCTAAGTCTAGAGGTCCTAAACCAGTGTCAGGGAGCTGTCTGGGTATTTTTTCCCACGTATTGCACTGCCATTCTGCCAACAATAGAGGCCCATTAACGTTTGGCCCTTCAAGTTACTGCAGCCCAAGCCTCAGTGGCAGGACGTCTGCCCAATATGTAAAATAACGGAATGAATGGATTCCTTGGAAACAATGATAACAAGACCTGGCTGAGCTAACTGTGACAGCATGTGGTAATTTTCCAGCCCGCTGGCCCTGTAAAGGAAACTGGAACACAAAGCATAGACGGCGGGGCGGGCCAGCCTGAATAGCTGCAAACAAGTGCAGAATATCTGATGATGTCATACGCACAGTTTGACAGATGGGGCTGGACAATTTTTCCCCCCTTCAAACATGCTCTTAACTATTTGTATTCCATTGGCTTCTCACTTGGGAAGTTCAATCCTGTAATCACCTGCTTGAAAGACTAAACAAACCTTAACTGTCATGTGCTTGATTCAAGTACCACCAGTTTTATGAAGAAAAATGATATCCATTATTAGTGGCTGAATGCTGAGGGGAGCAGGGGGGGAGAGGGTGTTGCTGTGGATTAATGCATCATCTCTGCTTTCAGCTGTGGGCCAGGTTTTGAGTCTAGCTCTGACTGAATCCTGCCATACACTTTGAATAGCATAATGAAGTATTGTTATTGCCTCAGTCTAGTCATTACATCAGGGAAACAGACATCTAAAGTTATCAAAACTGATTACTAGCTGAGCTTTTGTGTCTATAAAATAAATGCGTTAAAAGGAGGCTTTTTTTTTTTGCCGTCTTATGGGTGTTCTAGCAAGATTGGATGTTTTAGTGTTTACAGCACTGTGTGTCGCTGTGTGTAAGTTGGTGTTGGGGTGTATCTATAGACAGTGCACTCCCAAAGCACGTTGGTATGTGGATCTGCATGCGTGTGTGTTTAAGTTGGTGCATGGGAGACAGAGAAAATGAAGATTGACAACATTTATAAAAATGAGACACAACTCAATTAAAATTCACTGAAAATAGTAAATGAACCGGCGTACTCAGTTTAATTGTAACGACACAAGACTGTCTTTTCCATCCTTCGAATAAGTAGCTGCTTTGGGTCTCACATGTCTTCACCATTTTATTCATGTAGTTCTTTTTATTTATTTTTCAAGGAATTTATGTAAATATATGTAGGCTACAGAATAGGTCTCAGATACAGCTTTATTCTTTAATCTTTTCATCAAACAGCTAACCAAAGAGGGATAGCCAAAAGATTCTATTTATGGAGAAGTGATATCTATCCCACAGAAAAACATGGCATACTGCCTAGCCTGTAGAAACAGGAATAATAGAAAAAGCATGATAATAAAAAATTAATGATTAGGATTTACAAAATACCTTTCAACTAGGAAAGCACCACGCACTGAACTACTTTTTTTCAGTCTCCCAGATTATACATGCTTTATAGAAGCTGTCCCAAACTTAGTTTTCCCTGTCTTAACCCACATCGATGTTGCATAGAAGGGAAGAAAATGTGATAAATGTCAGCAAAGGAAATTCTCATTCTCACCCTTGAAGATGATTATGCCTCATGCAACTCAACCTTCAGCCTCCACCCTCCTCTTTTAGATATGAAGAGAAAAATATATCCCTGATGTCCTCTACCATTCAGCAGCTCACATACACAAGGGAGCTCTGCTTTGGTCATCTCTTTGGCATTCGTCAGTTAATGAGTGCTATATTCTTGATACTGGGCTATAGCTTTATTTTATACAACTGCTTTCACTGGGATTACATTGTTTCTTTAAAGTTGGTAGTTGGTGTAACAGAACTATCTGCACAATGCACATCTACACCCATTTTACACCAGTAGCTTCATTTCAAGAGAGTGGCGGTTCATAAGCAACCACAACCTAGTTTTCCTAGGTGTGGCCTAAGCTTATGGCCTAAGTCGTTACCATAACCTGTAATGAATGAGCAGCTCATCACGGGGAACACTGTTTGTGAAGAGGAGTTTGTCTCTGCTTCCCACAGTTTCCACAGCACATACCCAGGACATCTCTCTAGATATTTCCACTAGATGGAAGTCCCTGGTTAGAAAAGTCAAGTTGCCTTATTAGTAGCTATGGTGCTTACATCTCCATAGGAGACAGAGAAGGAGAAAGGAAAGGAAAAAAAAAAAGATGGAGGGAAGTAACAAGAGCTTTCAATTATCACAAGTCATATCTGAAGGGACCAGCAGTTGGTGTAATGGCTATGTCGCTGGACTCCCATGAAGTCAACCATGGTTCGAGTTCCAGACCCAGTGGCTTAAACTCATGCCAGGCATGTGTACATGCGTGCCCAAGATTCTGAGAGGAGAATGGAGGAGAAGGGGTTGCAGCATTGGCCATTCCCCCTGGTTGGTGATTTCTTGCTTTCTGTTTCTCTGTCTCCCTCTGCCTTTCTGGCGAGCTCACACGCCCTATAGCAAAATCCTCTCAAAAAAAAAAAAAAAGAAAAAAAAAGTAATATCTGAAGCTATCTATGACCTGTTCTTTTTGTGTTTTGCCATATGGTATGTGCACTCATGAGAGAGAGACAGAGATTGGGAAAGTAAGAAGTCACCCCCTAGGAAGATTGACCATTCCACAACCCCTTCTCCTCTTGGAATTTTGGGCACACATATGTGCCCAGCATGATTTTCAAGTCAGCTGGTCTGGGACTCAAACCATGATCAGCCATGTGAGAGTCCAATGCCTTAACCACCATATCACCTCCTGACCCCCACAAGCTGTTCTTTGAGACAAATTCTGATCCATCCATGTCAGCAGCCTAGGGGCTCCCTGAGAAGGCCCTGAGATCATAGTCAAGGAGTTTAATTGAGGATCAGTGTACAGCAAGGGAGGAAGGATAGAGAGAATGCAGAGTGTCCATTATTAACGCTGAGTTAAAAGCATATTAACACAGTTACTTTCTCAAAGTCCTCATCTAACCAACCAAACTACTGGGTTAATCAAAGTAGTATCAACTAGAATGACAATCATGATAGTATTTCATAATAGCTATAACCTGGCAGGATGTTTGAAGGAAATTGATAGACGAAGTTTCCACACACATTTAGTACAACCTGTAAAAATATCAGTAAAGATAATGTCCTATTAAGTCAGACCGAGGATCATGCAGTCCATTATGCCAGAGGGATTGTGAAGGAGAACATACTGTCATTCAAGTTCACGCTTCCAAAAGTAATTTATTTCTTCAGATGCTAAGTTCTTTAACAATCAACTATAAGTGTACCAGAATTTAAGCTAACAATTAGCTGAACTTGCTTATCATTATTTCTTAAGGTAACGAGATTCATAAATATATTAAGCTACTGCACAAAACAATGTTTTAACTATATCTGAAAATTATAGTTCAGTTCAATTAAATACATATTTACCAAAGATTTACCTAGCGAACATGTGATAACTACCAGTGATACAAAGAGAGACAGGAATGCATGCAAATATCTGTACTGATTATAGAGTAAGGGATCTGTTGTGGAAAAGCATATATGAGTTTTATATAAAACTAAAAGGCAGTCAGCTCCGTGGCTTAGTGGTTAAGGAAACTGGATCCATATGGCTGATTGTGGATTGAACCTCACCCTTGGTAGGTTGAAAAAGACACAAGTGTATGCATGCCCCAAATCTTGACAGAATGGAGAAATGAGAAATGGAGGGAAATGGATTGTGACATGACTATGCCCCAGTAGGGGGTGTTTTCTCTTTATCTATTTCTCTCTCTCTCTGTCTCTCTCTCTCCTCTCTCTCTGTCAACCACATGTACCCTCTGCAATTTAAAAAAAAAAAAAGGAAAAAAGAAAAGAAACAAGAAATAAAATATGAAAGAACTATTTCCTAAGAATTATACTGGGATTAAGAGGATATATTCACGTTTACCCTTGAAATATGAGTTATATTAGAATTTTTAAACTTAGATCAAGTTGTCTCCCATCATTAGAGCCTTCATCTTTGTACACTGAAGTCAAATCCAGTCTTAATTTATTTGCCTACAGAAAGCATCCTTCGACCCTTTTGTCATTCAGTGGTCTTCTCTAAACACTCCAGTTTCATGACTTATTTCTCACTTTCAATAAAGCATGTTTAAATATAAACAGACTTTTAAACTTGGTGTGTAAAAATGAGATGGAAATATCAGTCAGCTTCGAGTCTAAAGTCACGCAGACTAAAACTTTGAGCTAAAAAATAAAAAAAAGCTAACTAAAACCAATTCTTAATGTCTTTTTCTCCTATGTGGCAGTTGGAGAAAAGACATGATTAGAGAAAAGATTTATAGGTAGGGACAAGGAGCTTCATGTAGTTCTTATCAATTATTTAGCAAAATTACTGTGGGATGTATAATCTGTCATAATTCCTAAATCTGCTATAATTCTTTGTGTAACTGTAGTTAATACGCATCAGAGCATAAGCATTAAGAGAGTTGATTTTGATATAGCAGACTTACTTTTGTCATTTTTTAAGTGTATGTTTGGAAAATCACTGGTCCTTTCTATACCTAGTTTCTTTATTGGTAGATTAGAAATTTAGGGGACAGAGAAATGGAGGACTGTCTGCTGATTATAACAAGTATGATATCTTCAACTGGACTGGTGGTGAAGTGTATTCATGTTGGATAATTCATTTTACAAACTGTAGTGATGTACAATGATTGAATGTATAAAATAAATTAGAATAATAAAGAAATAATGTCTATGGTACAGAGCTTTTAATTGAGCAACTGGAATGTAAGTTTAATAAATTCTATAACCTGTGGCTATTAACAAAAATAATAAAATTAAGGATCTCTTTTCCTCAATTATAAAATGGAAATTTTCATGTTTTGCAAAAATTTTGCAGTTTCTTTACCTCTGAAAGTCTATAAAGCAAAAGCCTACAGTTAAACCAAATTGTAAACACTATCTTATGCCTATTTATTTAAAAATACTTTAGTAGAAAATAAACATATTAAGGATTTGAGGAGATGGGTATACCAGCAAGTTTGATTTAATTATTCCACATTGTACTCACATATAATATCACTTTGTACCTCATAAATTTATGCAATCACAAAGTGTTGATTTGCAGTTAAAAACATGATTGAAAAAGAAAAAACAGACATAACTTGGAAGACAAAAATGAGGCTGCAGGCATAACTGAGGGGACATGGTTCTCACAATTCATGTCTTGTGCTCCACCCCAGCTCTGTACCTTGCTCTTTTAGGGAATCTATCTGAAGCCATCCATAGAAAGGGATTACTAATGTTTACCTCAGTATGAAAGCCCTTTGTGAACTTCAAAGTATTGTAACATCATCAGCTACCAGTGTTTAAGAATACATTGGAACCTTTAATATCACACTCATAAACCTTTCCTTTTACAGAAGTGTTTTAGCATTTTGTTTTGATAACCATTAAGGGTGAAAGTTGGTAAGAATCAATGCTTACAATCTTTTATTTTTTAAATATACTTAAAATTTTTAAGTCCTCTAAAAGTTCTTGGAATTTCTTCTCTGAAGAGTTTATCTGCAATTTGTACTTATTAAACTTTATGTCATGGGTGAAGCTTGCTTTCTCATCAATGTACTCATCAATGTCATAGAACATTCAAATCTGTTCCTTAAACTAATTAGAATACAAAAGGAGAGATTCAATTTCAATTTAGGATGTTTTGCTCAAAAATAGTCTGAAAATCAATTCACCAATATTTATTAAGTTCCTTCTAAAAGAAAGGCAGCAATAAATACAAATGAATAAAATTAAGTCATCAACCTCAACAAACTGTCAAAGCTAGAAAGATATAAAACAGGTACAGAAATGATTTTTACAAAGGTAAGATAAATTATCTTTGAGAAAGAACAACAAAGTTTTATGAGTGAATCAAAAAAGGAAAAAAAATACACTTCACCTGGAGAATAATTCCATTTGCAATTAGAAAAGTTCTCTTCAGGACAGGTCTGCCAATAACTTGCAAATTAAAGACCTGGAAAATTATAATTATAATGTAGGATGGCCCATTTAAAGAAGACCCACTTAACATAATGTGATTTCAACAGTAATAAGATAAAGAATACATAGTTCAAGTGCATATAGATCATCTTCTTTGAAGGGCACGAAGGATTTTACTGGTGTGTGTGTGTGTGTGTGTGTGTGTATGTGTGTGTGTTAAAATGGGTCACTCCAATAGAATCATAGTACTTTTTTCAGGATAAGATAAATTGGAAGAGATGACACCAACTTGCTGGATGGAATGAGCTATTTTTATTTGTGGCTGTGGACACTATGTAAAGCCTCTTGTAGTGACCCGTACCATTTCTGAGAATGTACTCTCTTTCAGCCATCAGGGTCATGCAAACCACCAGGTCATACAAACCTCCAGGGAGGGCGACAGCTCCCCAAAAGGCCCTTTTCCAGAATATCTTTCTTTGGAATCTAGTGGCCCTCTTTAAAGGATAGGGTCCCTCACCCCAATCCCTCTGCCCTCCCCCAGTCTGAGCCTGGGTACCATTAGTGCACTGGAGCAGTAATTTCACTAAATTGTACCTTACTGGCCCCCTATTACGAAAGGAAGTATGAATGCTGCCAAAGCCCTTTCCTAACTGGCAATGGAATCACAGGTCAGAAAACATCTTTAGCAAGCATAAATTATTAGACTCACTATAAAAGAGAGCTGACAGATGAAACAGACATTTCCATGAGTGAACAATGCAGCTTCAATTCAAAGACTGCTGATTGGGTGCTCAGCCTTCCAGCATAAACAGCTATTCAAATTTTAAACTGTAACCAAGTGAATAAAGAGAAGGAATGCCACGGCCACCTCGGGTTCTTCAGAACGATTCAACAAGAGATGTGATATAAATAAAATGTCAACCTATAGGTTGAGTATTTCTTCTTCTTCCCAAGGGTGCTTCACAGCCCGTGAAACAGAAGGCCAGTGTTCAGACTATAGGCTGCTCCGGAAACCTGGAGCGCTGAGTTCCCCCACTGGTAGTCCCAAAGCCTCGCTAGGAGATGGTCACTGAGCACATCAGCCTCCGGTCTTCCCACCCTGTCTGTCTGAGTGGTTCCCAGCCTCCCCTTTTGTAAGACGTTATCTGTATTCATGGGGCGAGGCTGTTGGGAATGAAGTCACAAACATGTAATTATAAACCTCGTAACAATGCAAAGCATTCTACTCTTAAGAAAAGTAGACACTGTCAGTTTCTTGCTGAGATGCCACAAAGGAAGAGCGCCTCCCAGAGATAGCTAAAAAAAAAATGAAAAGCATTTATCTCTATGCTTTGCCAAAGGACACAAACCCCAAATATTTAGAGCCTCCTGGCATTTCTTGGTAGAATGTGATAAGAATTTAAGATCATTTGTGATCTTTGGTTGTTTGTAAATCTCTGATTATTAAAATTCAAGCATGTAGCAGTGTATATCTAGTAACAGGAGACCAAGAGTGCATAGGCTTGCTTAGAGAGTGCTTCACTATTTTATCAGCAGGGTACACCCTTTAACAATGCCAAAATATTGGACACTTCCACATTAGACTGAAATTGTGTCCCCTTGAGTTTTAGAAGGCCATAGGTAATTTTAGGCATGACTAACAGAGAAAGTGATCTGTAGTTTCTTCCCTGAGGGACCTTCGGGTCTGGGCCTTCTAGAAGACCTACATGCTAAGCACTCCCCGCTCTTAACCCCTGTATGTGTAGGGTCAGTTTGAGTCTCTTCTACACAAAGGAGCACCTGTTACCACTGAACACTTGATTGACAGTGGCTGTTTCTGGGTTAATTTTTCAGTAGTTACCCCTATAAGGTGAGAAGACTTCCAGTACTGATGATATCCACCCTTGAACTCCCAGGAGAGTGGAAAGTCCTGATCATTTTTAATGAATAAAGAGCACGAATGGCTTCATTTACATTGAAGACTAGTTAGTGGGTGTTAAATTGTAGCTTAAAATGTTTTTTTTTTAAATCCTGATATGCTTGCATCAGAAAATAATTGTGAAAAATGTGCTGAAGGCCCAAAAGTCATTATTTAAAAATCTGTTTAAGGATGTTTCTTGGGACCAGCAGTTAGCATCATGGCTATGTCGCTGGACTCCTATGTCGTCAACCGCAGTTCAAGTCCCATACCCGGTGACTTAAAATTCACGCTGGGTGCGTGTGTGTGCATGCCCAAGAGGAGAATGGAGGAGGAGGGATTGCAGTGTGGCCATCCCCCTGAGGGGAGGGGTCATTTTTCGCTTTCTGTCTCTATATCTCTCTCTTTCTGGAGGGAGGGGAGTGGCCATTCCTCCTTCATTCTCTCCTCATGATTTTAGGCACCCACACACATGCACTTGGCATAAGTTTTAAGCCACCAAATCTGGGACTCGAACTTCAGTAGACTATGCAGGAGTCCAGCCACATAACTATTCCACCATCTGCTGGTCCCAGAAAGAAGCAACTAAAGAAGGAGAAAACAGTGTCTCTAATGAGATAGGCCTTTGGTAACCTGTGACTTCAGGCCGAGTTGTCATTCAGTTAGCCCATAACTACTTTTGAAATCAAGGTCTATGAGATCCATATAATTTAACAAAAGAATAGCTTTGTGATCACCTTCCAACTACTATAGAAAAACCACATGTTTGAGAGCCTTTTGTTAGCAAAAGCACCTCTGCCAACAGGGTACTTCAGGCATTGCTATATGATACTGCTGTCTGAAAATGGGACATTTCAGGCAACCTGCAACTGACTGCAATATATTAAGTCCAATGTTAAGCCTCAATCTAGTTATTGGGTCAGTGACATATGATTATTTAGATGACCAATCATAATCCATTTCTATAGCAACATTTAAGGATTTGAGTTAGCTTAATTCTGTATACTCCCGACCAATGATTTTGTGTTTAAACCAAAAAATACAGACAGAATCTTTCTTCTCTTATCCTAGTGGGAGTATGATTTATTAAATTTCTTTTGCCTCTAACATATTTGAGTGCAGCAAGTGACTACAAATCCTGATGTGAAGGATTTTCAAGAAAAGCCTACATATTATCACCTACCCATTGTCTTACCACTGATCATTTTAAGTAAGAAAATTATAAGGTGAATTTTATAACTAGAGATAACCCTAATGATAAAATCCTTATCCATTAGGGTTATCAAAAAATATAACTTTCAGATCTGCTAGGTTTACCCTATAAATCCCCAAACATTCGTATTTACTCTAGACAGATGCTATTCATGATATTGCAGTCTTGCATGTGTACTTCATTTTCATTATTGTCATCATCTTGCTGTTACCTCTATTCAGTGTTTGTCTTTTCTCTTAATGTTTCTCTGCTCTGAGTTAACATTTAAGAAATTCTGAGGGCTTTTTAAAAACACCGATGTCCAGGCCAATGAAACTGAATCTCTATGTATTTATGTGCATGTTAGAGATAGAAAGAAGGGCAACTCATTTGTCTCGTGTTTGGTTGGGTTTTTATCTTCCAAGGTGATTCTAATGTGCAGCTAGAGACAAAAACCTGTGCACTCTCCCTGTTTGTTAGGTCCGTAATGAATAGGACCATTTCTGTTTATTGTGGCTTGGAAAATAATAGCACTCAAAAATTCATGTTGAATATATAAATGAATACCACGCTATTGTTGTGTGCACCACACTGGTGGGTCAACAAAGCTAACACGGAAATTTTATAACCTCCCATTTTGAAATTACTCTTTGCATAACTGGCCTTTAAATGTAATTTCCTATGAAGTGAAGTTGATAAAATTAGGCATTGTTCAGTCCTTCCTCTTTAAATTTGAATTGCCAACCTGTGGGGGGAAGGGGGTCAGCTACAGAACACTGTCTCGAACCCTCTAACCTCCCCACCGTTGTACACAGGGAAGGTAAACTGATGTGTGGCTTCCTGTATGCCCTCTACCTTTTCTGGTCTGTGAGCAGAGTTGTGCGTGAATGAGATTTGTTGCATTATGAAGAGGAACATTGATATTTTTATTTCCTCAAATCAAAAGGTAGTGAGATGCAAAATTGCTTATTTCCTCCCTAGGATACGAAGATATATGGTGCCATGGTTTGAATGTCCCCTCAAAATTCATGTGTTGAGATTTGGTTGTGATGGGATTAAGAGGGTGAAGCATCTGGTTTTGAAAGGTGAGACCTTTGAAAGGTGATTAGAATTAAGGTCATTAGAGTCTAATTCATGATTGACTCTTGATGGGTTTCTAAGTATAGGAAATGGGACCAAACAGAGACACATTGGTATAGACACAAGTACTTCTGCCTTTTGTCAGGTTGGAGTTCACCTAGAAGACCCTCTGCAGATGGTTTGAATGTCCCCTCAAAATTCATGTGTTGAGATTTGGTTGTGATGGGATTAAGAGGGTGAAGCATCTGGTTTTGAAAGGTGAGACCTTTGAAAGGTGATTAGAATTAAGGTCATTAGAGTCTAATTCATGATTGACTCTTGATGGGTTTCTAAGTATAGGAAATGGGACCAAACAGAGACACATTGGTATAGACACAAGTACTTCTGCCTTTTGTCAGGTTGGAGTTCACCTAGAAGACCCTCTGCAGATGTAGCCCTGAACCCCGGACCTCTAAGCTGTGAACTGAATAAATGCCTATTTTTAAAAAATTACGTTTATTCAGGTATTTTCTGTCACCAAATGAATTAGAACCTATGGATATCTACAATGAGTAATATTCCTAGTTTATTCAGGTTATGAATCTGGCTCTGTTAGAAGCACCAAGGGAGTTGTTTAACATCTACCCACTTTAATATCAAAATCAAGAGTTCATATCTGAATTCAACTTTTTTTTCATCTTTTTTGCGTATTAGTTGTTACCACATGTTGGATTGTTGAATTTTCTAACTATATTCTTACCTCTCCTTCCAGCCTTCCATTAGTGCTGTGGGATTCAGAGAATAGATTTCTACTTGCTTAATAGAACTGTGATGAATTAGCAACTTTGATTGTGTGCCTGCTCTGCCTCTTTCTTTCCAGACTGACCAGTCTAAGCTTTTCAGTTTGTCTTTAGAGGATAACACCCCCACAGCCTCTTGAGCACCTTAGTTCTATTCTCTAGACAAGTGCCTTTAGTGAGGGGTAGAGAATTCACAGACAAATCATTTCTCCAAGCTTTATGCTTCTTCCATTCGTTTTCCTCCTAAGTAAAATTGTGGTTCTAATTATGGAATAATTTGAGTGGTTCTTTTTCATTTTTCCCCAATTCCTTGATTTCCCCTTGAATCTCATTTGTGTCTGTCAATCAGCTGACATATCTTCAACATCCAAGTCTATGCTTTGCGAATTTTACCAGTTTCTCAGAGTCATTTTCTTTAGAGCTTTCTCCTTATTTTATCTTTTTTACACTTCTTTTCTCTTCTCTCTTGGTAAATATGTCTTCCAACCTCTGCTTTTCCTCCCACAATTTCCTGGAGGAATTAATGAATATCTATATACTCCCTTTGTTAGGCTTCCATCCCCTTATGGCTCCTCACTCCTGCCACAGATACATATTTCCTGAAGTAAATTGGATTACTCACTGCATCCAATTGTCATTGACAGTCATTCAAGTTCATATCCCCTCGAGCCTGTTTTAATTTATTAGCTTGAATTCTAACTTTTAGGGTCTTGTTTGACAAAGAACATATTTACATCCTTATGGATGATAATAATCCTTATAATAATTCCTACTTAAAGCATATTTCATTCATGAATTATGTGTATTTTCTAAATAAAAAAATGCATTAATCCTCTTAACATTCCAGCAAGCCAAGGAAAAAAATATAATTATTCCCATTTTGCATATAAAATCATTGAGGTAAAACAACGCATATTTCCCCGGTGGCAAAATAGGAAATAAATGTCTGACTTCCAGTTATCTGCTGGGCCACGAAGAAAAAATTTCTTAAACTCAAGAAAATTCAGATAACCCTTTGTGCCAATGACTTACTATTGCTTTTCTTGAAATGATTATAGTGGATATTTATTCAAGAAATTCTGAGATAGCTCATGTATGTCATGCTACCCCGAGGAGGAAATGTCAAATGACTAAGAATAAGAGAAATGCCATAAAGAACATGACCCACAGAGGCGATTAATATGGAGTTTATCCATTGAGATATAAAATTTAAATGGAAATCTTTGACTTAATGCAACCTGAGGATGAAGAATCCCTGGAGATACTTCTAAGATCTAAAACAGTGCCTTTCTAGAGTTCAGAGACCTGACTGAACTTTCTTTCACCCTCCTTGTCCTCATATAATGCTGGCCCTGCCTTGGGGGGCTATGTCACAAAAGGAGAAATGAAAAAAAAAAAATTCTTGACTTGTAACATACAGGAGATTTGGAGGACAGAACAAGGGGGTAGTAAGGATTCTTCAATCAGATCTGTGACATTACAGGAACAAGTGTAGAGAACTGATGGAGTGAGGAAAAACAAGAAAAAAAATTACCAATTAAAACGTTAGCTCTAAGTTGTTTTGAATATAGTTTACGGCTATTACATATAGACAAGAGGCAAATAGAAAAATATCTTGATTTTGGCTGAATTTATTTCTATTTCTTTCTTGCCAAATTAATTTAATGACATTACATGCATTTTAGCATGGACTTGTTAAGGTAACTGGTCCTATTCAAATAGAATTTCCTCATATCCAGATACCTGGTGAGAGCATCTGGTTTGCTTATGGTTCCTGATGATTGATATGCCATCCACAGCAGTATGTTCTCTTAGTTGAAATTCTTATTTCCCATATTTCCTATGGGAATTTTTATCATCGGAACCAGCAGTTGGTGTAATGGCTATGTCACTGGAATTCCTATGTAGCCAACTGTGGTTTGAATCTCAGACCCGGTGGCTTAAACTCATGCTGGGTGCATGTGTGCGTGTGCCCAAGATCCGGAGAGGAGAAGGGATTGTGGTGTGGCCATCTCCCCGGGGGGTGACTTCTCGCTTTCTGTCTCTCTGTCTCTCTCTTTCTGGTGAGCACATGTGCTCTATAGCAAAAACCTCTCCAAAAAAAAAAGTTTCTTATCACTGTCCACTCTATGTTAGTGGTCTTTGAAGTCTTGTTGTTTTTCTCACTGCCAGGAAGAGTTCAGTGCACTTCTAGCATCTCTTTTACTATCCTTAGAATCATACCCCTAGTTAATGCTTGTGAAGGCATAAAGAAAACTTTGATGGGCTTTCTCCCATGTTACACATTCTTCTTGTACAGATCAAAATATCGTTATTCCAAGTTTTTGCCAGTCAGTTTGTGAAGACTCCCTGAAAAATCTAAACCCAAAAAAGGAAAACATAATTGCTGAATCCTTCTAAAAAAAATCCATACTTCCCTCTTTGATAAATTCAAGAAAGCTACATGAGGAGACAGAATTTTTAGGAAAAGGGAGACACATCTGGATGTGTGAGGGTATTACAGCCATAAAAGATTTCTCTTAATCCCCAAAGCTTCAAGTGCACAATAAATTTAACATATAGATCAAAATGATTCAGTGTCTCTATTATGTTCCATTTCCTGACCACTTACTTCATTCTCAGATCTCTTAAAAATCCTTTGGTCCTAATAACTACTCTGTAATTGAGTCCTAATAACTACCCATATGATACTTTGGGTACCGTAATTATCCTTTAAGTGTCCTCCTTGTTTCTGGTTTGGTTGAAATGGTATAAGGAAAAAAGAACCAGGCTCATTGTGAGTATGCATATTATGGAAATGTGTATATCTATGTTGCAAAGTGAGGAAAAAGAGAGAGTTGGAGATTGATTTTTTATGTATATTTGACAAGGCACCATTTCATCAGTTTTATATTGAGATATCATCTGACCTCCATCCCAAATGTAGGCATTCATAGCTTTCTTGCTATGAGCATAGAAAACCATTAGTGCTGACAGGCTGATCATATTCTCAAAAGGTCAGAATCTGCTGTAATAGTGCTTTTTCTTCATCATTTGTCATTTCTGCAGGGTCTAACTTTGATGTCAACATATGTGTTCCTCACATCTGGTTGACATCCTGTCTTCAAGTGCATGTTTTATCCCTGTTACTTCAAATGCATGTAATAAAATAACTTTTTTAATCAAATAAAAGTAACTTTCTGAAGAAAAGTATATGTAATGCTGTAAATGCATCAATATACCATTTTCTTTTATGCTTATTTAGAATTTCCAAATTTGCCAAAGTACTATAAAGATGGGCAGATATCATTAATCTTTGAGGAGATAAAAATGGGAGGGTATCATTCATCTCCCTTAAGAGGTGAGGCTACACAGAAGACTCTCCTCAAAGAGAATGAAAGCTTACTCTTCTCATTCTCCACTAATGGAACCTAGATTAGGTCAGCTTAAAATTGTGATATGACCTCTCCCTGAGTTTTGTTTCCAGAAAGTGGATAGAAAGCAAAAGAATGAAAGGGACTTGATATCTAATTAAATTGGAAAACAACAATAAAGAAGGAGGAATTGGGGTCATCAATGGACCAGTGCTGATGTAATGGACCACATGGGAGAGGTCCTGGGTCCTTGTCCTGAGCCCTCCCTGAGCATGCTGGCTGCAAAAGCACGTAACTGTGATCTAGGCTAGTGGAGGCAGAGGCTGGGGAGCCTGTCCATCTCTCTCTCTCTCTCTCTCTCTCTCTCTCTCTCTCATTGTAGATATATATAAATTTGATAACTGAAAATCTTCACAATACAATTCAAAAATCTACCTTCTGTGGGAATGCTTCCATATATGTTATTCCTTCTACAAAAGTAAAAGCACTCTACATTTTCAGATACTTCATGTATAGTCAAGAACCTCTCACAGCTGGAAGGGATCTAGTCCATGGATGGATATCTAAAAGCAAGACCCAGAAGTTCAAAGATGGAGATGATATCCAAGCTATAGGACTGTAATGCAACTATTAATATTTTGACTCTGCCCAGAATAATTTTTCCTACTGTTTTTTATTGTTTTCTTTTTTAAAAAATGGGGATGGTTTGTCCTACTGGTTCTTTGGTTTTGTTTTTATGGAAAAGGGGAAAATTTCCAACCGTTTTATGCCAATGAGTTGTTAGTGATCCCAAGTCATGCACAAACAAGGGAAGAGCAAAGGTCATCACATTCTGAAGACCCTAGTCTGATCTAAATTCTACAAAGCTTGGAGTGAGACAAGAACCTTCAAGTATGCTTCTTTTTTTGGTTTTAAATGTTTTTGAGAAAATATTTACATGTCATGTACTCAAAGTGTTGAAAAGCAAACATCCAGCATACAATTCACACATGAACTTCCCCAACTCCACTCTGCCTACCAAGTAGTCCGTGGTTTACAATCTGCTAGCCAAGATCAGTCACTTTTTCTTCCTTCAAAGTCTTCCTCAAGGTAATCCTCTGGTTGTGGCTGCTCTTTTGCAGTCTCTACTGATTACAACGCTGGGCTGGAAAAGGCTAAGTTATTTTTTGGTACATATTCTTTCAAATGGCTTCTCTAATTCTCTCTGCCAGGCAGAAATGCTTATGATGCCAGGCAATCTTTAAAAGAGCTTCTGTTGGCTTTCTTGAGATCTACATTAATTCCATAGTTTTCTGGTCGTATCTTCAGATATGACATTCCAGTCAAAGCCCTGACAATAGTGAGTATTTCCAATATAGGTATTCCAGGTAATATTTAACTATGAATAACACTTCTGTCACAAAATAAGAATATTTGCAAATATTTTCCAATTTCAGAAGGATCAGGGAGGGAGAAAAGTTTGTTTCAATTAAAAAAAAATAAATAAAAGACATTTAAACAAATTGCTGAACCTATCAACCTATGAAAAGAAAGCCAAATCCTTAAATCTGGAAAACAAAGCATAGTTTAAAAAAAATCAGTAATGTTTTAGTCAAAAATCATAAAATTCTATTTCACCAGTTCAGTCTCATGTAATTTCTCTCTCTTCTATTGAATTTTTAGTGTTACTATGGTCCTATCTTTCCTTTTAAATCCTGGAAGTTAACATTCAACGTTATTAGTGACATTTCTGGACTTGTCCCTACCATTAAATTGGTCATTTTTTTGGTTGCCTTTTGTTCTCTTATTTCTGTCTGCATGTCTTTAGCTTTCCTGTTAAACACTCCCTTTAGAACTTCTTGACAAGCTAATCTGGTGCTGGTAAATTCATCCAGGTTTTGTCTATCTGAGAATGTTTTTATTTTTTCTTCCCACATGAAGGATAATCTTGCTGGGTATATTATACTTGGCTGAAATTGGTTTTCATTTAACACTTTGAATATATTTTCCCATTCTTTGCTTACTCGCATTGTTTCCAATAAGAGGTCAGATATTAGCCTGATGGGATAACCTTTGTAAGTAACCAGACGTTTCTCTCTTGCCAATTTTAGTATCTTGCTTTGTCTGTAGATTTGGCCAATCTAGTTATCATATGCCTTGGAGAAGATCTTCTTGGGTGGATTCTAGGTGAGATCCTTTGTATTTCTTGACTTTGGATATTTGAATGCCTCTCTAGGTTTAAAAAGTTTCATTTCAGGATTTACTGGAATAGATTATCAATGCCCTTATTAATTTCTTCACCATCTAGGATACTGCTTATCTGGATGTTTGGGCACTTAATGGTGTCTAATATGTTTCATATATTATGTTCATTTTTGAGAATTATTTCCTCAGTATATTTTGCAATTTTTTTTTTTAGGTTTTGTCTTTAATATCTGAGATTCTATCTTCTGCATGGTCTAATCTGCTTTTAATACTTTCAAGGGAGATTATTATTTCCTATATTACAACCTTCATCTCTAACAGCTCCATTTGATTCTTTTTTATGGTGTGTATTTCTTCTTTCAAATCGTGGAAGAATTTCCCAACCTCCTGGAACTCATTGTCTCTTTTCTCTTGCACCTTTTTGGAGTTCATTGCCTCATCTCTTAGATCTTGTTTAGTTTTATCACTACGAATATTCTGAATTCTTTATTGGAAATTTCCACGAGTTCCATTATACTGTCTGTGGATGATGAAGTGCTATTCTTTTCCCTTGGCGGAGAAATATTTTCTTGGTTTCTCATATTTCTTGTGCCTCTGTGGTGGTTTCTGGTCATCAGATGGATAATAAGTTTATTACTAATTTCTTGCATTTAAATCTGAGCGTTCAGAAGGTGTAGAAGGAGGTGATCCGCAGTCTCTCGGCAGTTCCATTTCCCTGATGCTACCAAGCAGCCTGTGCCTCTGACTTTGGAACTGGATATTACAGAAGCCTCACAGTTTCTTTTTCTTTTTTTTTTTTTTTTTGAGAGAGGATATAGGGCACGTGCGCTCGCCAGACAGACAGAGATAGAGAGACAGAAAGCGAGAAATCACCCCCCAGGGGGGATGGTCACACCACAATCCCTTCTCCTCCATTCTCCTCTCGGGATCTTGGGCACACATGCACACGCGCCCGGCGTGAGTTTTAAGCCACTGGGTCCGGGACGCGAACTGTGGTCGACTACATGGGAGTCCAGCGACATAGCCATTAGGCTAACTGCTGGTTCCCGCCTCACAGTTTCTAAGAAATAGGTGCACCTGGGCTGAGCTGCAGAGTTTCAACTGAGAGTTCAGAGGCATGTGGGAGGAGATGAGCTGCGCTCTCTCTACAACTCCATACTTCTCGCTAATGCTCACTCTGCAGTCTCTCTTCTCTGAATTTTAGTCGTTAGGTGGTATACTCACTTTTGGTTAAATGGTTAGAGAAGTTTTCTGCAATTGTGAGATAATGCGCTTCCTTTTACTATAAGGTACTTCTGTGACAGTTTCTCTCCTCTACTGGGTTTTACAATGTGGTATCCACAGAAAGAGATTTTGATTTCAGATTTATTAAGGGGAGTTTCTTCCTTCAGGTAGCAGATCCAGTAAGGGTTGATGATTTCTATGAGCCTAAAAGTATTCAGATGCTTGGCTACTGTGCATCTAGCCTGTCTAGACACTCAGCATGTGGAGGCTAAATAGTAGAGTGAGAAAGTAAGGTTTAAAAAAAAAAAGGAAAAGAAAGGAAACAAACAAGGAGTCAGGGGTGGGGAATGACAAAACCAACCAGAAAAGAAAAAATAAATATTTTTAAGCAAAAAATGAGACAAACTCAGGCTCATTTTGAGATGGCTACTGAACTTGAGCTGTGAAATATTGCTTTTTTATCTTGCTAACAGAAGTAAGATTGCAGATTACTTCTTCCTACATGTCTCTGAATGCTCAGATTGAACTTCAAGAATTAGGAAGAAATGCACAACTCATAAGAGGACCAGAAATCACCGCAGGAGCACAGGAAATATGAGAATGCAAGAAAATACCTCTTCTCCAAGGGAAAAGAATTACTTCTCTTCATCTGCAGACAGTGCAATGGAATTCATGGAAATGTCAGATAAAGAATTTAGAATATTCATAGTGACAAAGCTAACCAACATGCAAGAGAAGAGACAATGAACTCCAGAAGACATAGGAGAAAAGAGCCGACCATTTCCAGGAGGTTCTTACACGATCTGAAAGAGGAAATACACACCACAAAAAAGGAATCAAAAGGACCAGCAGTTGGTGTAATTGCTATGTCGCTGGACTCCCATGTAGTTGACCATGATTCAAGTCCTGGACCCGGTTGCTTAAACTCATGCCAGGTGCGTGCCCAAGATCCTGAGAGGAGAATAGAGGAGAAGGGATTGTGGCATGGCCATCCCCCTTGGGGAGGTGATTTCTCACTTTCTCTCTCTGTCTTTTTCTGTCTTTCTGGCAAGTGCAGATGCCCAATTGCAAAAACCTCTCCAAAAAAAAAGAAGAAAAGAAAAAAGGAATCGAACGGAGCTGTTAGAGATGAAGGCTATAATACAGGAAATCAAAAACTTCCTTTGAAAGTATTAAAAGCAAACTGGATCATTCAGAAAGATCGAATCTCAGATGTAGAAGACAGAATCACTGACCTAGAAAAATTCACCACAAACTTAGAAAATAGCCCCAAAAATGAGAATAATATATGAGAAATACTAGATACCATTAAACATCCAAACTTCCAGATAATTGGTATCCCAGAAAATGAAGAGACTAATAAGGACATTGATGATCTATCCCATGAAATCTTGTTAGAAAACTTTCCAAACCTAGAGTGGCATTCAAAGATCCAGTCCCAAGAAATACAAAGAACGCCACATAGAATCAACCCAGAAAGATCTTTTCCAAGACACATTATAGCCAGATTGACCTAAACCATAGACGAAGACAAGATACTAAGGTTGGCAAGAGAGAAACATCAAGTTACCTACAAAGGATATCCCATCAAGCTGACAACAGACCTCTCATTGGAAACAATGCAAGAAAGAAAATAATGGGGAAAATATATTCAAAGCATTAAGGGAAAAATTATTTCAACCAAGAATATTGTACCCATCAAGATTATCCTTCATATGGGAAGAAAAGACAAGAACATTATCAGATACACAAAACCTGAAAGAATTTACCAAGGCCAGACCAGCTCTCCAAGAAGTTCTGCAGGGAGTGCTATACCAGGAAAACTAAATACAGGCACACAAAAATAAGAGTTCAAAAACAACTAAGAAAATAGCCAACTTAATGATAGGGACAAGTCTAGAGTTGAATGTTATCTTCCAGAATTTAAATGGGAAGATTGGATCACAACAGAAGAGGTTAAGTACATGAGACTCAACTGGTGAAATAGAAACTTATTACTTTTGACCAAAACATTACTGATTTTTTTCTATGCTTTGTTTTCCAGACTTAAGGATTTTTGTCTTGTCTTGAGCTGCCAATAGGTTCATGTACCTCCTATTTGAACAGAATCTTAACCTATTTCCTGGCTTTCAGTTTTAAGCAAAGTTCTCTTAGCATTTTTTTAAAATTTTGGTTTATTAAAGCTAAAACTGCTTTTCTTGAAATTAAAAAATATATTAAAAATGGGACCAGCAGTTAGTGTAATGGCTATGTTGCTGGACGCCCACGTAGTCGACCACAGTTGACCCAGTGACTTAAAACTCACACCGGGCGCGTGTACGTGCATGCCCAAGATCCCGAGAGGAGAACGGAGGAGAAGGGATTGTGGTGTGGCCATCCCCCCTGGGGGGTGATTTCTTGCTTTCTGTCTCTCTGTCTCTCTCTGTCTGTCTGGCGTGCATGCGCCCTAGAGCAAAAACCTCTCCAAGAAAACATAATAATATCTAATGACTACAGTAGTATAGCATTAGCTAGGTGCTACTTTATAGCATATTCATTCTACTCAGAGTTTCATGCCTAAAGTCAGACATTTATATATCAGCTAAATTTGCTATTTAGTCAGATTAATTAAGATATTTTTTGAATCAATAAAATGTCAGAGGGAAAAAAGGAATGGAAAGCAACTATAGACACCAGAGACAGTGTGGGAGGAGGGTGGGAAATGGCAACAGATGAGAAATAGGGGGTACATACACACACACACACACACACACACACACATGAAACAAGAAATTAAAAATTATTTGTTGACAATAATATGCATGATTAAGCCACTATGCAGTATATACTGGATGGGAAATCACAGTATGCTGTGATGATGCTCAGGGAATGAATGTAAAATAAATTAATTGATTACTTTTTTTTAAAAAAGTGAAAACTGCGTGGCACATGATTTTGCCATGCAAACACGGCAGGACACACCTGATTTTAATGGTTTCTGAAATTAGCAGGAGAAAGGAGAGTTCAGAGATGAAAAGTGTTTTAAAAATTTTTAAAAGAACATTCATAGAGTAAAAGCGACAGAGAGGACAGAGGTTACCCTACCTATCTGAGTTTTGGGGATCAGGAAAATGGGGTTTAGAGCAGAGATCCAATTGCCTTGGTCCAGGAACCAAGCAGGACACACCTGATCTAAATGGTTCTGTCTGAGTTTTGGGGATCTGCTCAAGTATGCTTCTTACCCCTTAATCATGCTATTTAGTACATAGCGGACACCAAACAATTGAATAGAATAGCTTATGATCCAAAACTGACAGTTTATGACCGTCTTCATCGAGGAATTAAAAAGTTTTAGAGGGCCAACACTATTGTATTTTCAGTACCTAATACACAACAGTAGAATGAACAAACTAACGAATGAATACAGTCTATGTGACTCCATAACTAGTGGGTTTATTAGTTTGCTGCCATTCAAAAGTACTACAAACTGGGTGGTTTAAAAGAAATGTATTGGCTCTATTCTCAGTTTGAAGGTTTTTAGTATGAGTGGAAGTTGAAGTTGATCAAATTATTTTTCTATATCTACTTTTCTCTTTTATTCCAGAAATGTAATAAACCACACTAATTATTTGCAAATACTAAAACAATCTTGCTTGCATTTCTGAGCTAAATTCCATTTCATCATGATATAATATTCTTTTCATATATTACCAGTTCGACTTGTTAGTATTGTTTTAAGATTTGTGTATCTATGTTCATGAATGAGTTTAGCCTGAAATTTGCCATGTACCTATCTCTCAGGGTTTTTACATTTTTTTAGAGGTTTTTGCTATAGGGTGCATGTGCTTGCCAGAAAGACAGAGAGAGACAGAGAGACAGAAAGTAAGAAATTACACCCCAGGGAGGATGACCACGCCGCAATCCCTTCTCCTCCATTCTCCTCTCAGGATCTTAGGCACTCACGCACATGTGCCTGGCGTGAGTTTAAGCCACTGGGTCCAGGACTCGAACCACGATCCACTTCATGGGAGTCCAGCAACATAGACATTACGCTAACTGCTGGTCCCCTATCTCTCAGGTTTTTGATGTTAAGGTTATGCTGGCATAATACACTACTAGAATATAGTTACTATTTTTTTAGAAGACTTTGTATAATAAGATTAGCATTTTTAAAAAATATACATGTATTTGGTAGAATTTGCCAATAAGACCATTTGAATCTAAAGTTTCTCTTTTGGTAACAGTTGAAGATGCTGATTCAATATGAAACTTATACAATGGGAAGAAAGGGCAACAAATTTGCAATCTGTAATTTCTTCTTTCACTAGAAAAACACCTGGGTGGAAGTAAAAATGATCTCATGACATAAATATGCTAGCAACAAACCAACACCAAGGCAGATTCAGCCTACTGCATGCATTAGGCTCCTCGTACATCCTTTCTGATGGATGAGGAGAAACTTGTCATTTTCATAGTAATGTTTTCCTTGCTTATATTAAGAACTAAACTTTGCTATTGTAATTTTCCCTACTCGCCTTCACTTGTCAACATCTCTGGCTCATATATTTTCTCCTGTTGTATGCTTTTAATCACCCCTTCAGGATCAAACGTAATAGACTGACTGAATGGGAAAGGAATCAAAGGAAATACTAATATCCAGAATGCTATACCTACAATTTCCATGCATTCATTAGGGAAAAAATGATAGAAACAAGAGTTATTTGAAATTATCTTGTAATTAGCAGAAGAAGCAAAAGTGCTCAGTCTTGAAGGTGAGATAAGTCCAAGTTTTTATGTGTCACACTTGTATTCGCCACATTTGGCCTCCTAAAGGAAGAACCAAGTGATAAATAAGATGCTTGAGTTGACAGCTTGATATGGGAAACACTTAATCTTTTGATGTTTATCTCAGTCCTTATTCAATGGTTATTTACCATCGTATTTTAATAACACAAAAGGCAAGCATCATGGCCCGGTGCCGTGCCCTCAGAAATGTGATTCAAGATAGTCACGATACTCTTCAACATGTTTTCCCCTTTCCTTGGTCATTTTTTAAGTTGATGACTTACATTCGAAGTGACATTGAGAATGACGTTTTTCTTTCTTTATACCCAAAAAGGGGGGAAGAAAAATTCTCCAAGCTGTGCTATAAAATTCTTCTGGAATAAACTCGTTATTTCTAAAGTAAGTGTTCATCGATGTTGTTGCCAAAGAAATTATTTTTTTCAATGAAGACATAAAGGATAGCTTCATATTTCTTAAAATAAAAAGCCCTTTATTAACCCTCTTGGGTTATCTTTTGGACAAAAATATCAAAACTGAATCTTATATAGAGCCTCCCAGACCTTCTGTAGTGAACAGTTTTCACCCCCATGGACACAGCTCTGCCATTGGATTAAGAACCGTTTTGGGTTGGGACCAGCAGATGGTGTAACGGTTACGTTGCTGGATTCTCATGTAATCAATCACAGGTCAAGTCCCAGACCCAGTGGTTTAAAACTCACACCAGGCGTGTGGGCACATGTGTGTGTGAGCCCAAAATCCTGAGAGGAGAATGGAGGTGAAGGTATTGTGGCATGGCCATTCCCCCCAGGGGGTAATTTCTTGCTTCTGTCTCTCTGTTTCTGTCTGGTAAGCACACATACCGTATAGCAAAAAATCTCTCTCTGGAAAAAAAAAAAGCCTTTTTAGGTTGCAGTATTCTTCAAATATGTTAGTATTTTATATAATCCACAAATAGAATTTTCTTTATTTCAAAATAGAAGCAGATGTATCCAAGTAAGTTGGTCAGTCTGTATTAGTTCAGTTCATCTTCATGCCATAACATGAAAGTGTAGAGAAATATGATTCTAACACTCTAAACACACTAGCCTAACAAACTGTCATGACAGTACGTGTTGCCTTTGATTGTGCACTGTGCAGTTTGCTGGTATCTATTTCCCGGGCCACTGATGAATTTCTAAAATATCTTAGAACATGGGAAAACAACGTGCTTCCTAAAAGACAGAAAACTTAGAAGGTATCAAGCCCCAGCAAACTGCTTCTGTATTATTAGCACATATGGTATCTTTTTATCACTAGCAAATTGCAGGCCTGGTAAGCACTTGAGAACAGAAAGATGAAAGGGAGAATGGAGGAGAAGGGATTGCTGCATGGCCATCCCCCCTCAGGGGTGATTTCTCGATTTCTCGCTTTCTGTCTCTCTGTCTCTCTCTGTCTTTCTGGTGAACATATGCACCCTATAGCAAAAAAAATAAAAAATAAACCTCTCCCCAAAAAAAGAAAGATGAAAGGGACAATGGAAGGAGTTTGCCAATGGTAAAATCTCGTTACGTTTAAATAAGCCTTACTTAGATGGACCGAACACATTATAAGTTATTAATACAGTGTGGTTGCCATTGCCTTCAAGATGGCACTATTTAGAATTATCATTAATCTACCCAGTCTACCAATTTAGAATGAATTTCTTCATATAGCATGAGATTATATTTAAGCAGATGACACAGAAATCAAGTAGTTGATAATATGGTTGAAAAAAAAATGTTGCATTTATCATGAAAACATAGCATACTCATAATTTAAAAATATACAAAGACATAATAAAAACTAACTAGGCTACTATAATTTTTGTTTGTTTCAAGAACACTTTGCTTGAAGAGTAGATTTATTTTTGGAAGGAGGTAGGTAGAAAATTTCAGGAGATTCTGAAGGATGTTTTTTAAATGATTTAGAAGTTGAGATAGTGGTCTCTGGGGGTACTTCTCTTTTAAAATATTTCTCAGGAAGTCTAGAAAAAATTTATGTCTCTCAAGGAAAAAAAATTTGTTTCAGGATGTTGAGAAAAACAGAATAAGATTTATATGATCACCACGAGATGAATAAAGAAGTAGAGAGAATGGTTAGGTCAGATGATCCCTATGCTAGCTTCAAGTGCTACTGTCAGGGATTTCTTAAGCATCAGTCTGATTAAGGAAAGCAGAGAAGGGCCGTGTGTACCCCATCGATGGAGCACCTAATCTAAAAGTTGAGTCTAATTGCTTTGAAGTGCTTGCATATTTTTAGAAGGAAAAAATAATGATAATATAGTGTATAAGAGTAAAAAAAATACCCAAAACTAACTCCCAATAATAGGAATGTATTAATTAAACATAATATAATGTGTATGTATAATTTTTTAAGGTGATGATAAACTAAATTTAATCATCAATCTAGGAAAAACTTTGGAAGAACAATGAGATATTTTTAAAAATTGGACTGGGCCCATCGCACAGTGTTTAGGTGCTGTGTGGAAAGATCTTATGTGGCCAATCTGGTTTCCAGTTTGGGCCCTGTCATCAGGTAGAACATGGCAGGTGTACACCTGCATGTGCCTAGGATTCTGATGGAATGGCAAGGTGAATGATAAAAGATTGCCATTTGACTAGACCCCTGCAGGGGCTACACTCACTCTCTCTCTCACTCTCTGTCTCTCTCTCCACCTGTCTTGTACACACACATCCTCTAGGACACACAGACCACAAAATATCCTAGAAAAAGTGATCTAACTCGAATTGTTCCAAGCACATCAGGACTTAAAATACAAAACTCTATATAAAGTGTGTATAGGAGGGCCCCGCAGGTAGTGTGATGAGTAAAAGCTCTGGACTCCCACATGACAAATTGCAGTGCAAGTCCTGAACCTCGCAGCTTGCTTTCTCACTTTCCCTCTCCCTCTCTCTCTCTCTCTGTCTCTCTCTGGTGAGTGCATTCGCCCTATAGCAAATTAAAGAATAATAATAATAGTAAGTAAAATTAAATCAAATAATTCTAAAGTATGTATATAAAATTGATGGGTCATAGACATGCATGAATATATGAAGTACATAAACTTCATTACATTATGCCAAGGTGTTTCCTAAAGCAGTTGTGTAGTTTGCTACATCTTCATCAAATCTTAGTATTAGGATACCTTTAAATGTCACCACTTTATAGTGGGTATAAAATGTATCTCATTGTGATTTAACTTGCCCTATCACTGATTACTAATAAAGTGAAATATCTTTTCAAAAGTCTGCCGGCCACTTTTTTATTTCTTCTTCTGTAAAATGTCTGTTAATATCTATGTTATTTTGTTATTGTGTTGCTAACAGAAATTCCTGAAGAAAGAGAGGTTTATGTGATTCAAAATTTTGGTGGTTGGGAAGTCCAAAAATGTGGACCTGACATCAGGCCGGGCTATAACACGACTGACCAAAGAGAGATGGCAGGCATGCAGAGAGAGAGCTGTGGATATCTCTCTCTTTTATACCAACCTGTTCTCGCTAGAATGTCTTCCATGAGAGCTGGAATTCAATCTCTCCTGAAAAAGCATTAATCCATCATGGGGCCAGTGCCTCCATGGTCCAGTTGCCATGATTTATTCAATGACCATCAGGACTTACCAGCTCCTAACACCATCAATTGAGACCACATTCCAAAACAAGCGTCTTTAGGAGACAAACAAAAGTAATAATATAATTTTCCTTCTCCATTAGATTATCTCCTCTTATTGGTTTGAGTTCCTTTTACATTCTATGGACTATTTTTTATTGGTTATTTGTGTTGTAAATATCTTCTCCCATTTTGTGACTTGATGTTTCTTCTGCTTTTGTGGATCTTTTGATAAATTAATATCATATATGTCACTTTTTCTTCACATTTTTTGATTTTGGTGTATCAATTAAGATCTGTTCCTGGGCCAGCTAGTGGTGTGGTTGAGGATCCCACTGCACAGTTCATGTCTCAGACCCCACAGCTGGAGGGACATGCTGGGTGCATGTGCTTGTGTGCCCAGAATCCTGAAGAGAGGAACAAATGGATTGCAGTGTGACCGTGCCTTAGGTCAAGTGCTCTTTCACGTCGCCCCTCTCTCTGTCTCTCTAGCAAGCACATGCACCCTCTGGCAAATAATAAATAAATGAATAATGAGAGGCATCCACAAGTATGCAGAAATTTCCTATTTACATAACAGTTTTGCAGTCTTGCCTTTCAGATTTAAAGACTTTGTCTAGAACTGATATTTGTCTGGAGTAAGGAGAAGATCTTAAGTAGTAGGGTGGGAGGCACCTGCCATTCACTTAGTGACGGTTTAGAGACCATGATACGAATCCTCTGAGCATGACAGGCAGAGTGAAGTGGTGTCAGAGTCTTGCCTACGCAATCTTCTGGCAACTTCTAACAGCAGGGTAAACTGTGTGCAGGATCTCTGATGAGATATTGCATCCTCTGCAGGCACTATCTTTGCTGCCTTTTCCTCATGCGTGTGACCTGAGCAAACGCAAGTAGGCCACCTGAGCAGTGTAGGTATCCCCCAGCAAACACAGCCCGTTCCTGTGTTTGCTCACATCTTTCCATTCATGCTTTCTGGTTTTGATTTCCAAAGATTTTTCTTAGTTCTTAAATTATCATGCATTTTTAAATGTGTTTTCATATTTTATCAATTATTTCAAGTATTCTTCCCTAAAAAGTGTTCACTGAACATCTACTCAGCCAGGTTCCTACAAAAGAAGTCTGTAATGTGATTTCTAAATGCTTTAAGAGGGCTTAAATGCATGAACATTGAGCCAAAGTGTGTGCCAAAGGTGTCAGCATTGTCTCTGTTTTACAGAAAGGACAAGTGAAGCTCATAGGTATTAAATTTCCTTACCAAAGTGACTCCAATTCTGTTTCCAAAAACATTTTTTTTACCATTTCCATGTTGTTTATAGGAGATGGCAATACTACAATTCTTTCAAAATCTTTACACTATCTTCTCCTCACTCTTTCTGACAAAACTCATTTTATTTTTTTTATCTTTTTTCCTTTTATTTTATTTCATTTTCTTCCATACATTCAATCACATTATTATTTGTCTTACAAAATGGATATTTCAACAGGTGAACATTTCTCCCTAGTACTGTTGATAAAACTACAAAATATCTTCAACAGATAATACCACACCTCTTTGTGCCATTAATGCTTTGCCTCCCTATCCCTCCCCCAAATATCCTTCCTCAGACCCTCCTCTTTCACACACACTATATCTGGTATTTACATCTATATACTGTGTTTCTATATCCTTTAGACAATTAGTTTCAGTCATAGAGTGCAGACACACGGTATATATTAAGTGGGGACATACAATGCCTCTCCTTCATAGCATGGCTTGCTTCACTCAGCAGTAAGTCTTCCATATTCATCTACTTCCTGTCAAAAGCCAGGGTTTTGTTGTTTTTTATGGATGAATAGTATTCCATTGAGTATATGTGCCACAGTTTTTCTAA
>NW_006205007.1:2027003-2092114 GCF_000334495.1 Tupaia belangeri chinensis
TATATATAATTATTATTTTTTAAATTTGACCAGTGATGGACAGAGAGAGAGAGAGAAAGGGAAAGTAAGAAAACAACCACCAGGTCCAGGGCTTGAACTGCATTCCTTAATATGGGAGTCCGGCCCTTTAACCACGTCACCTGCTGGCCCCATGTATCTATTTTATTTTAACATAGTAATTTGGAGAATAATTTCTCTTTCTCCTATAATGAAGTTATAAAGGATTATTATTATTATTATTATTGTCTAGGGTGTGTGCACTTGCCAGAGAGAGAGAGAGAGAGAGAGGGGAAGTGAGCAATTACTTCTAGGGGAAACAGCCATGCCACAATCCCTTATCCTTCATTTTCCCCCTAGGATTTTAGGCACAGACACACATGCTATCAGTGTGATTTTTCAAGCCACCAGGTCAGGAATTCAAACCACTGTTGGCCATGTGGCAGTCCAGTACCTTACCTACCATGCCACCTACTGGCTCCTATGTTTTCATTTATTTATTTATTTATTTATTTATTTATTTATTTATTTATTTATTTTGCTTGGGATTTCTAGAAACAAATTCTGAGATGAGTATTTGCCTGCAAGAAATTTTGAGGGCAAAGGGAATGTTTTCAGGAACAATAGACATAAAGAACTTGGGGGAGTGGAGTTGGGTAGAACTTCATTGAACTATGAAGCGATAGCAATAGAAGCCTAGATTTTTCTCTAGCTGAAATGGTTCTTTAAAGTTGTCTGGAACTCAGGGATGGACAACAAACCTCTGAGCCCTACATTGATTGCCTAATTGTCAGATAAGGAATGATATGAAATGAGGGAAGAGAATAACAAGAAAAAGTGGCTTCTTGTGGCCAAGGGCAATTCCTAGAAGGGAATTTATCTGTGAGCTTCAGCAACCAACACCTTCAGCAGCTGGGCCCTCAGCATGCTTTGGTCCTGGTTGGGGAATGGAAGAAATCTCTCTTGAGAAGAATCTGGGTAGCATACCACAGCATTTTTTTACTTCAGTTGAGAAGTATGGTAAATATAAGCAACCCATTTTTTCTGACACAGACTTTTCTGCAGAGTTACTGATAGCCAAGTCAATTTCCGTAATTACCTGATTTGTGAGAAATTTTAATTTAAAAATCATAGAGAAAAAATTAGAAATATAAAATTTGGGAAACTTAGGCACCTTAGCTTTTTTTTTTTTTTTTTTTTTTTTAGCACCTTACCTTTTTGATAAAGTTTTCCTTCTTAAAAAAGTAGAAATACCTATTTCAATAATAGTACTAAGATAAAATGACACTTAAAGAAAAATTTTTAAATGGTAAAACAAAACTTCCTCTCTCCATAGTGAGTGCTGGAGTGTGTTGGCAACATAGCGCTTCGGAACCATAACACTTATTCTTCTCTATCTGCTAGGAGTGCTATTGGCTGCTGACAATGGAATTTTCTTCTTGAAATTCCTTTTGATAGAAGTAAGACACTTGCCCAATGTTTTACTTTATTTTTGAGGGCAATTTTCATTTCACAACAGATTAATGTGGAGTTTTGGGCTGCCTCCTTCAAACTGAAACGGCTCTGAAAGATCATCACAGCTCCAGAGCTTCTCATATTGTCAACTGAGTCCTTTCTTGTAACATTCAATAATCTCTCCTTTTGTTCAATTCTCATTCTCCTACTCTTTCTTTTTAAAGAATTATTTAATTTAACTCATTTGTTATTATTTTTAATTTGACCAGAGAGAGAGGGAGAGCAAAATGAGAAAACAAGCTGCCAGGTCCGGAACTCAAACCGTGTTCAGCCATGTGGGAGTCCAGCACTTTAATCACTATGCCCCCTGGCTTCAGCTTTCTTTTCTCTTTTACATATTATGATGGCTAATTTTATGTGTCCATTTGACTGAATTAGGGGATGTGCGAATAGATGGCAAAATATTTCTGTGTATGTCTGTGGAGATGTTCCTAGAAGACATTAACGTTTGAATCAGGACACTGAGTAAAGAAGACCTGCCTCGCCAACATGTATACCATTTAATCCATTGGAGCCAGCCCAGACAGATTGAAAAGGCAGAGGAAGGGCAAATTCTTCCTTTTTCCTTGAACTGAAACATCTATCCTCTCCTGCCCTTGAATATTAGAGCACCCGATTCTCAAACCTTCAAACTCTGCTGGCCACACTAGCAGCTGCCCACCCCATGCACATTATTCTGTTCTCAGACCTTTAGGCTTGGACTGACACCCCTCCATAATTTTATGAGCCAAAATTCTTATAATTAATCTTCTCTTATGAAAATTTAAATATCTTCTATTGATTCTGTTGTTTGGAGAACTCTGATGGATACGCATATCTTGTGCCCAAGAACAGTGATTAACAAATTCCTGAGTGCAAATCTCTGTCTTAGAGTCTTTTCCTAGAATAAGAGAGTTAGTACCAAAAGTGATCCTAGAAAGGAGATTCTAAAATAGTCTGGGTCACCACTAGCCAGCTGGTCATGAGGACCCTAGCACTGATACAAGGTGGGTTGCTGATAGCCATTGGCATGCTCTTCAAGTTTCATTCATAAAATTTTAACAATGGCAAGCTAGTAAACAGGAATGAACTTGTGTGAGAAATATCAGGGGGTTATAATGAAAGGCTAGAGAAAATGAACTATTAACTTAAAGCAAAGTGTGAAAGCCAGACCTCTTTGACAACACATGCAGGACTCTATTCCTTTATAGCAAATGGCAATAAAAGGTCATATCAGACCTAGATTTTAATTATGAAATTGCATATTCATAGAAAATGCTGAAATCTTGGTCCTAGCAGCTCTACTATTCTGAGGTCAGGCTCTGATGGGGATGGAATAGGATCATGCAACATAGGATGGGAGTACTTGAAAATCTGGAATGCATAGATTTCCCTGAGACCTCCAACTCTATAGAAATGGCTCATTCATTCCTCTTCAGGTTAGTTTTCTACCCTTCGTTACAGGTGATGCAGATGCCTCTCCTTTGAGAAAAATGCATGTCTTCCTCAGAATTCACACCAGCTTCCTTATCTGGCTGCCAAACCAATTGTTACAGTGAAGTGACAGCATAACCTGGGTAAGGAAGTCCTGAGCCTACTAAGAGAGTAAAGGAAAGTTATGCTGCAAGAGCTGCAGGACTTGAAAAATACACACCAATGGGAGCCAGGAGAGTGGAGCTAAATCCTGATGATGCTAGAATAAGGGGGTGAGGAACATAAATTTGTAAAAAGGGTAGTTTATTGATATGGAAGTGTTCCCCCATGATACAGGATTTAACACCTGGGCACCCACGAGCCTTGATAACAATGCAAACATATTCTTAAATGGTTCTTAGAAGGAAAAAAAAAAAATAGCCACATCCATACTAAGCGAAGTATAAATGCCAGAGCAGCTCAGGCAAATGCAGAAAAGAAATCAACTGGCTCAGGGAAATGGGCATACTAGAGTAGACAAACTACATAAGGAAAATCCACCAGCAGACTATTCTATAGGAGGGCTTGGAGAACATAAGAAATATCTTTTAAGAGGGACACAGAATCACCGAGAAGGTCAGTGGTGACTGTTCTCTACAAGCCAGGGATAATGGTAGGAAATGCTATTTGAGAACTGCTCTCCCTGAAAACAGTAGGAATAAAAAGACCTAGAAGTTATAGAAGTCAGGTAGTAATGGTAAACCCTAGGAAGCAAGTTGGGGGCTGTTATGAATTGGCAATAACTCAAAAGGAGTAATGAACAATGCTTCAAAGAATATGGCACTCCAAAGGGAAAAAGATGGACAGTCAACAAGTGCAATCCTTCATTTATCCAACCTTAAAAAAAAAAAAAAAAAACAAAAAAAAACTGATATCAAGAATTGAAGCAATTCTTGCTCTTTTTCGTGGCTACTCAGAGGAGGTCAGCTGCTTCAAGATGAAGCTGAATATTTCCTTCCCAGCCACAAGCTGCCAGAAACTCATTGAAGTGGACGATGAATGCAAACTTCGTACTTTTTATGAGAAGCATATGGCCACAGAAGTTGCTGCTGACGCTTTGGGTGAAGAATGGAAGGGTTATGTAGTCCAAATCAGTGGTGGAAACGACAGACAAGGTTTCCCCATGAAGCAGAGCGTCTTGACCCACGGCCATGTCCGCCTGCTACTGAGTAAGGGACATTCCTGTTACAGACCAAGGAGAACTGGAGAAAGACTCTAAAGAAGATGATGTCCGTCAATATGTTGTAAGAAAGCCCTTAAATAAAGAAGGTAAGAAACCTAGGACCAAAGCACCCAAGATTCAGCATCTTGTGACTCCCTGTGTCCTGCAACACAAACGCCGGCATATTGCCCTCAAGAAACAACGTACTAAGAAAAATAAGGAAAAGGCAGCAGAATATGCTAAACTTTTGGCCAAGAGAATGAAGGAGGCTAAAGAAAAACTCCAAGAACAGATTGCGAAGAGACGCAGGCTGTCCTCTCTGAGAGCTTCTACTTCTAAGTCTGAATCCAGTCAAAAATAAGATTTTTATGAGAAAGAAATAAATAAGATCAGATCTAAAAAAAAAAAAAAAAAAGAATTGAAGCAATTCTTGGGACCAGCAGGTGGCATGGTGGTGAAAGTGCTGGACACTCCCACATGGCTAACCATGGTTCAATTCCTGGACTTGGTGACTTGCTTTCTCACTTCCCCTCTTCTTCTCTCTCACTCTGTGTGTCTCTCTCTGTCAAATTAAAAATAAAAAATGAATGAACAAATAAAATTTAATAAATAATTTTAAAAAGAATTGAAGCAATTCTAAATATTGATATGGATTGCACTGATTCTTTAAAGTCTTTTCATGCTTCAAACTTTAATGTAACTACTGGAAAGAAACATCATTTTCCATATTAGGATTGATGTGATTACTAGTACCTCATCCCTACGAACAATTTCTAGATAATGGATATAAATAGTTATAAATGTAGGGATTTTTCACAGGCTTCCAGAATCCAAAATAATCACTTGAAAAATGAAGGATTTGATTAACTATGCAGCTTTTTTTCTACATAAAACTAGTATTCAATTATTAGACCTAAAGAACTTCAAGGTCATCTAGTCCAATATTTTAATTTTACAAATGAAGAAACTGAGTCAAAAAGAAGTTTAAGGAATTTGCCTAATATATTTTCCATTTAAATTTTACCAAAGTCTAATTTACATCCAATTATATTCCCATAAAACTAAGTCTCATCAATTCCATATTTAACAATTAAAAACCAAAATCAATCAAATCTAAAATGCAATCATATAAAAGAGATTCATATATTAAATCATAAAAAATAGAACAGGTGATTAAACCAGGAGTCATTTGTTCAGCCATCTCCTTATCTGGAAACATAGTTCACATATCACGTGGTCTTAAGCCTTTATTTCTTCTAACAAAATCCTTTACACAAACTCATAATGACACAAAGTTGCGAAAATTTATATCCCCATTCTCCCTGATTAATTTATAGACTGAACATTATCACTTTTAATCATTTTATGAGACTGGTATTTTTATGGCCAGAAAAGGCCTCAAGGTTATCTTTTGCGTTATAGGATTTGTTCTCTAAGCTCTAGGAAGCTTAGGGCAAGAAAATAACTTACTCCTCCCAAACCTATATAAGGCTAATGACTGCAATAAAAGTCAGAAATCATTCAAGCAAAGACTTCTATCGATCAAATCCTATACACTCTTTTTGATCTGAATTTTTCTTGGCCTCTTCCCATAAACTTAAATGCTCTTACTACTTGGCTTAATTAACGCGTTCTACTGATTCACTTTCTGCTCTCTGACCATCATAGCCTCCTTTACATCACCTCTACTCAACCCTTAACTGTTAGAATGCCCCCTGGTCCTATCCTTGCCTACTTCCCTTCTCTATATGCTCTAACAGAGACTGTTAACAGAGCAGGTATGAATTTGGCAGAAATAATTAAATCTTTATTTTCAATAACCCCAAACTCAAATTCAGTATTCTTTTCGGTTATGAAGGTACACAATAAACGATGATAATATTGTAGTCACTATCATTCCCTAATTACTAAAAATCACAGATTTTTTATATCCTTGAAATTGCTTCAGAGATCTCAAAATATTACTTATAGTCATCATCTTCAAAAACATTGTGAGACAAAACCACCACATGAAAACATAATATAAGAAAGTACAAGAGTAAAGAAAAAAGTAAAGTTCTTTGAAAGCACAGGGAAGAAGTAACTCTCTTTAGGAGAGTTGAGTGTTTTATAGAAGTAACTATGACATTGGCCTTGAAAGATGAATAAAGGTTGCCCAGATTAAAAAAAAAAAAAAAAACAGGAGAGGCCTTTCAACAGCCAACAAAACAAACAGTATCTCAAGGACTCTGAGTTATGAAAGTGAAGGGTAAACAGTTCTGTTCCTTAGGAACACAGGATATGAGTGTTAAGGGAAGGGAAGGGAATGGAAGGGCAAAGGCAACAATAAAGCTGAGATGGTAAGTGGTGGAAATATTATGAAAGGCTTAGCTGTGCATGCTATGCTCAGACTTCCAGATCTTTTCCTACAGGCTATGATAAGCCACCAAAGGTTTCAAGCAGTGGAATTTTGCATCTGCATTTTTAAAATTTTCTTGTTTTATTTACATTTAATTACCATATATCATTGCTGCATACAAAATAAATCTTCCCAGCATAAATACAGTGCATATTGGTCCAGTCAAAAATATTACCATACACAGCATCATTACCATATAATTTTCCACTTTTGTGTCTGTTAAATGCTTTTCTTCTTTTTCCTCCTTGACTCCCTCCCTTGCACCCCCACTGCCCACCCTCTTCCCACATTGCATCCACAGTTGCTCTCCATGCCTTTATACCTTCCAATCTTTTAGTTTCTGTTATAGGGTACAGACATTTGGTATATATCAAGTGGAGACATACAATGCTTCTCTTTGAAAGTCTCGTTTGCTTTGCTTAGTAGTAAATCTTCAGTATTCATCCACTTCTCTATCAAATACCAGGGTCTCATAGTTTTTTATGGCTGAGTAGTATTCCATAGTGCCATACTTTTCAATCTATTTATCTGTTCTTGGATATTTGGGCTGATTCCATGTCTCAGCAATTCTGAAAAATGCTACAATAAACATGGATGTGTAAGTGTGTTTTCTACTGAGTATATTCCTATCTTTTGGGTAGATATCCAGGGGTAGAATGGCTGGATTGTATGGTAATTCTATTTGTAGGTTTTTGATGAACATCCATATTGTCCTCCACAGCGTCTGCATTAATTGGCAGTGTAGGAGAGTTTCTTGCATCTGCATTTCAGAATGGTAATGCTGGGCCAGTGGGTAGCCTAGTGATTAAGGAAGCTGGGTCCCACAAGGCCAATATCATGGTTTGAGTCCTGGACCTAATAGATGAAAAACATGCCAGGTTCATGTGTGTGCATGTCCAAAATCAAAAAAAAAAAAAAAAAGAGGGAGAAATGAAGAAGAAGGAATTGCAGTGTGACAATCCCCCACAGAGGGTGCTTTCTCATTTTCTCTGTTTCTCTCTTTCTCTGTCCAGTGAGTGTATGCATCCTTTGGCAAATTAATAATAGGAAAAAATAATTATTATTATATCAATATGGAGGAAAATCTTCTGGCATGGAGGCTAGTGAATAAAAGACTTGAAATAATTTAAGAAAGAGATGCAAAGTGTTGCCTTGGGAGATAGAGAGCAGTAAACATTAACAAGGGATTCATTTTGGGGGTTAGATGACAGAGTAATGATTTTGCCATTAACAAAAAGAGGGCATAAAGAAATGTGAGCACAAGCTCTTAATTCAAAATGAAGATTGCGGGGAACCAGCAGTTAGCACAATGGCTATGTCGCTGGACTCCCACGTAGTCAACCGCGGTTCGCGTCCCGGACCCAGTGGCTTAAAACTCTCGCCGGGCGCATGTGCATGCGTGCCCAAGATCCCAAGAGGAGAATGGAGGAGAAGGGGTTGTGGAGTGACCATCCCCCCAGGGGGGTGATTTCTCGTTTTCTGTCTCTATATATTCTATGTCTCTCTCTGTCTGGCGAGTGCACGTGCCCTATAGTGAAAATGAGAGAGTGTCATCAAAAGAAAAAACCTCCAAAAAAAAAAAAAAATGAAGATTGCGTACTTTGCAAATGCATTCAGTTTCATGCAGCAAAGGGCATGCTACCAGTGGCTTAACACAAATTTTTGTTTTTCTCATGATAAATATAGTGTTTTTTTCATTAGATGAGATTTCAAGTAGGCAGCTATTGGCATTTATTCAAAACTTGATAATATTTTTGTTAAACCAAAGAAAATATATGAATGGCAAATAAGCACATGAAAAGTGTTCAATATCTTTAGCCAATAGGATAATGCAAATTAAAACCAAGATGACATAGTACTATGCTTATACTAGAATTACTAAGATTCAAAAATTGCCATTCCAAATACTGGCAAATATGTGCAATATTTGTGCAATTACTGTTGATATGCATGCTAAGTGGTATAGCTACTTTGGAATATTGCTTGGCTATTTCTTATAAAGTTTTACAACATTAAATGTACGTTTACCACTTGACTAGGAATTTCTACTCTTGGTATTTATCTTGAAATTCATCTTCACACAAAAATCTGAACATAGATGTTTACAGTATCCCTACTCATATTTACCAAGAACTGGAAACAACCCATATATCCATCAGCCAGGGAAAAGATAAATTGTTGTATATCCATACAAAGGAATATTATTCAGCCACAAAAAGGAAAGTACTACTAAATACAACTTATTTATTATGCTAAGTGAAAAAAATTATATGAATGATTCCACTTATAAGATATTCTGAAAAGGCAAACCTAACATGACTGTAATTATATTAGGGGCTAGAGAGAGATCGACTACAAAGAAGCATGAGAAAATTAACCTTATGAGATGATAGGAATGTTCAACATGCTGATATGTCGGTGATTATATACCTGTATATATTATCAAAACTCATGTGTCCAAAACGGTGAATTCCACTGAATATAATTAGACTTCAGTGAACCTGATATTGAAAATAAGCTACATTTGTGCTCGCTTGGGTGGCATGTTTACTAAAATTGGAATGATACAGAGATTAGCATGGCCCCTGGGCCAGGATAACGTGCAAATTTGTGAATTGTTCCATATTTAAGTAAAAAAGAAAGTCAGATTACAAAATCATTGCTTATTTTCAAGAAAAATTTCCAATAAATGGTCTTTAGGACTAAGACACTGACATTAAAAATGAACATGGTGTTTAAGAAACAATATTTGGGGGTTGATATCAAATAATAACTTAATGGTCAGAATTCGCAACAGTACAAGATATGTTTTTTAGGTCTACGGTAAGTAGTCAATGGACTTGAAGTTTTTTTTTTTTCTCTTGATGGTTGTAACCAAAGATTTCCTTGTCTAATATATTTCAATTTCTAAGAAACTTTTACTTTCCAACTTTTGTTACTCTAGCAACTTCTCACTCAACTGTGTTATTTCATTATTTAAGTTGCACTTATTACTATATATATGGCATACTATAATATTTTACTTAATAAATTTATAATATATCATTATAGACTTACATTGTACTGTTCATCAAATATATGAAGGATGAAAAGGCTTTTATAAATCTGATTACATCCTCATATAATAGAATATAATACTGTGATTTTTAATTCCTATTTTACTACATAAAAATTAACTTTCAAGTAATGAAATTTATTACAGTAAATTTATGATAGATGATGATTGATAGGTAGAGAAATAGATACAGATAGACATCACAGTTTTTGGGTTAATGCAGTAGTTGAGAACTTTACATTCTTCAATCGCTAAAGTAATAATAATAATAATAAACAGCACTCTATCTATTTTTTAAATTTCCTGTATGCATTGCTAATGCTAACTATTCAACTTTTCTAATTATGTCAAAATGATATCTTAGAAGACAATGATTCTATTCATTATTAATTCAAAAACAGTATTGACTCAATAGAACTCCAGATTAGAACTTTCTACCCGTTTTTCGTGACAGAACCTTTAGCTCATGAATGCAAGTCTAAGATACAATCAGAAATAAGTTCAAGGACAATGATATTGCATTTTCTGGGTTAACACACACTGGATTTGTGAAGTCATCTTTGCCAGAGTTCTCACCCTCAGTCTTCTGAAAGACACACATGCCTGAGCACCGTTAAAAACACTAGCGATTCGTTCTCAGGTTAAATTTTTCTTCTACTTATGTGTGCATTTTGTCTGGGAGGTTTTGTCAAGTTCATCCTATGCGATTATTTCACTTCTGAGTCTGCCCACTTCCTTGCAGGCCTGGGGAAGATTCCCAAACAGAGGCTGCAAGCGTACCTCGAGATCCACTTTCTGACCTCTTCTCTACACTGTACATGACTGTTTAATTTCCTATTTAAGACAAATTAATTGTTGCATGCTCTAATGAGACTGCAAAGGCTCTCGCTCCAGTCCGTAAGCTTGGAAGAGGTTACACAGAGGTTGTCCAGATTGATGGTTCCAGGGAGAATGACCTGAAAATGAACTTTGGCTAAACTTTGCTCTTTGTGCATTTTGTAGTCTGTACTTGGAAAGTGGTGATTGTTTGCAGCAGACAATTTAAAACTTCAGCAAAGATTTTGTTTGGAGGTTAGCCTTTGGGAGGTTGGCAGTGGAACCTTTTGTCAATCTTTTCAATACCAGTTTTATCAATTGTTTGCCTTTTTTTATTTTTCTTTATTCCATGTTACATTTCAGGGTAGAAAGTATTAACTCAACTAAAAATGCTTTTTCCTCCTCTTCCTGTTAGAATCCATTTTTTAAGTTGTAATTTTTAAAATTAGATTTATTTTATGAGCAAGAGAAACACAGCAAAAGATAGTGAAATAGGCACTCTCAACAGGATTTCACACCATGATCCTCTCGCCAGGCTTTGCAGTCAGCTGGGATTATGGGCACACACACACATGCCTAGTGTGTACAGATCAACCTAAGAACTAAACCCCGATTTTACATATGGCTCCAGCATTGAGGAGCAGCATTATTACTGTTCCTGGCTTAGAACTGCTTTTTAACTTACTCTATTAGGTCATCAGGAAAGTCATGGCACATTTTTGCATTGAAAAATATTTTAAGGCTTTTCCAACAACCTAATACTATTGTTGTATAATACTCTTCACTTAAGAATTTTGATAAAATGCTTAGAGATATTATTAGTTCTGACAAGCAGCAGGCTATGTATTAAACCCATTTTACTGATTTGATAAAATTTATCTCTTGTTTATGTTGGCATGGAAGACAACTGTGTTTAAATCCTTAAACTGTGATTCTCAATACAAGACTACAATCTAGAGAGCCCTCTGAAACTAATTATTCATCAAAATGAATGTTTAAGAACTTCTTCCATTAATAAATCAGTACAAAGCAACAGGACATTCTGAAATAAATTATTCTGGCCAAGCCTACTCTGGCAGCTGGACTGACTTCTATGTGTTCTATCAAAGCACTTTATCTTTTGGAAAACATAAAACTACTTTCCATTTAATAAATAAAAATAACATAAAGTGTTTTGTGTTATATGTTTTTACCATGTTACCTCATGAGCAGATGATTAAATATCATGCTATTCTCGTAAAGAATCATGAATAAGAAGTGTTATCTCTCCTTCTGATAGATGGGAATATTGATCTGGGAAATGATTTAGATTATTTTATGAAATAATGGATTTGGAACAAGAAGTCAACATTTCTTATTTCCTGGCCACTCTTCATTTCTTTTCGTTCTTGCATCTATTATTTTCTCAAGCGACCTAGGAAATTTAGGTAGTGCCCAGCTATTCTCTTAGTCTCTCCATTGCACTAGATAAAAATAAACAAAGAAACAAACAAAACATGAAAGAGCCTTAACATGCCCTCTAAAAGTAATTGGGAAAAGAGTTTGCATGTATCTTTGTCATTAACTAGAGTCCCAAAATGTAGATGGGGTGGGGGAGGCATCACCAAAATCACTGTACACTTGCCACCAGACTGAAGTGGACATGAGAAACTCGGTCTTCTTTTAAAAGTCTGTATGTGCTCCTAATCTCAGCAGTTCCTGAGAAATTGGGTTGTTTCATCTTCTTAGGAACATTCTCCAGGTCTCAGCTGAATTGAGACATTTTTAATATCCTTTTAAAAGGTATCAGAGGCCCCACTGGGATACAGAGCAGATCAAAATTGCCTTTTTTTTTTTTTCCTTTTAGAGAGATTTTTGCTAGAGGGTGCATGTGCTTTCTGGAGAGACAGAAAGAAAGTAAGAAATCATCCCCAAGTGGGAATGGCCATGCCACAATCCCTCCTCCATTCTCCTCTTGGGATTTTGCGCATGCCTGGCCTGAGTTTCAAGCTGCCAGGTACAGGACTCAAACCTCAGTCAGCCATGTGGGAGTCTGTCACCTTAACCATTATGCCACCTGCTGGTCCCAAAATTGCCTTTTAAAATATCATCCCTTTGGGGCCAGTAGGTGGTGTGGTGGTTAAGGGTGCTGGACACCCACATGGCCAACCAGGTTTAAGACCCAAACCTGGCGGCTTGCTTTCTCATTTCCCCTCTTTCTCTTTCTCTCTGTCTCACACACGCACACACACACACACACACACACACACAGTTCCCTTGGTCAAATTAAAGAAATAATAAACAAAGTTAAATTAAAAAGTGTATATATATATATTTATATCATCCCTTCTAGTGCTATCGTGTACTCCTAAAGTCAGTCTGCTGAGCCCAATGACCAAGTGATTTGAGATTGCTGAATCACTTTCCCCGGTACTTCTCCATGTTTTTTGACTGGAGTTCTATAGTATCTACATGTCCTGCTCACTCTCAGTAGGGCAAAGAACAAGGAAGTCATCCTCCTAGGTGGTAGCCAGACAGCACCTACTCATCACTAAGACCAGACATAGAATAAAATGTCATGATGCAACCTTTAGTATCTCCTGAAATTACATTACCCTTGGGTAGATAGGGTTGAGGAAGAATGCTAATGGAATATCTATCAGTAATCTGACCTTTATGCCCTTTTTTTCCACATCTTGTCCAATGAAAATCCAGGATAAGGATTGAAAATGGAATTATGAATAGATGTAAGATAAAAGTCCTAGAAATAGAGAAATCTATTTTGATTGCCACTCCATTGACTATGTTTCTGCAATACTCTCCTTCACCTGAAAAAGCAATTGACTGAATGATCCATGATATATCAGCCCAATCTCCTAAGTCAAAAGCAAAAGCTGGAATGAAAGAAGCAGAAGCAGATTCTCTGATGAACAAAGGTGCTATGGGTTAATGTCAGAAATAAAAGTGGCAGAATAAGTTGGGAGAAAAATATAACTTCGGGATTTGGAGAGATATAATATATTTTAAACAGAATACCTTTCATACTTTGAGATGAGGCATCACCAGTTCATTGGGGGTCATTGTAAATCACATCAGATGGTACTAACTTGGCTCAGAGGCAAGAAATTGAGAGACAGCTATGATCAGGTGTTTATTGCGGTGTAGGATGATGGAGAAAATGGCAGTGCAATGGCCTGTTCTCAGGTGCTGCCATTCCTCACAGTTTTCACCTTTTTAAAATCTTCCCCTGAAGGGCAGTTTGATTTTAGTGATGTTGTTCTTATAAACTTTTTTTTAAGTCACTAGCTTATGTTTCGGTAGAAATTTAGGATGTGCCTCCACTGCTCCTACAGAACACTGGTGTAGACTCTGAAAATAAAATTGACAGCTCAATGCCTTTTGAGTGTTTCTTCCAAACTAAATTTTAAGTCAAAATTACCAGCTATCTGAATTCCCTAATTAGAGAGAGAGAGAGAGAGAGAGAGCTTGAGGTGCTCTGCAACCTTTTTCACTTGCCACTAGCCTGTTTCTTTCTTTTTAAGACCGCTTGGAGAGTAGAGCCATTATCAAGGCTAAGACCACAGTGCAAGAAACACTAGGCAAAAGCTAATTCCATTTCCTTCTATGATTAGTGTCCCTGAGCACAGGTCAGAAACAAATGGGAGTATAGCCTAGTGTTAAGTTAATTTCTTCATCACTAATAATTATAGTGAATTGGTTCTTAACTGTCAACTCTTACTATAATTTCGATTGATTCACTGCTAAGCGAAGAAAAAGTCTAAAGAAATAAGACCACACAATCATTAAAGGAATGAAAATTATTTACTCTGCCAGGCATGCTAGAAAAATTTTAAAGGAGGGATTTTTTTTTTTTTTTTTTGAGAGGTTTTCGCTACAGGGCGTGTGCACTTACTTGCCAGAAAGACAGAGAGAGACAGAGAGACAGAAAGCGAGAAATCACCCCCAAGGGGGATGGCCATGCCACAATATCTTCTCCTCCATTCTCCTGTTGGGATCTTGGGCACACATGCACACACACCCGGCATGAGTTTAAGCCACCAGGTCCGGGACTCAAACCACGATCAACTACATGGGAGTCCAGCGATAAAGCCAACTGCTAGGCCTGAAAATTTTGGTTTTTTAAAACATATTAGTCTATGAATTATTAAGGCAAGGACTCTATACTTGTACAAAGAAATATTGCAACATCTTATATATGTGTGCATATTAATTTTAAATAACAATAATAAAAAATAAATACACATTTTTATTAATCTATAATTATTTAAATACATGATAGAGTGCATACATATTCAAGAGAGAGAAAGATATAAACACCCTCTACAGAGTCTGTTCAGGCCATAATTCCCTTCTTCAAGTCCTCCAGCCCTTCTAATCTTGAATACCCAGGTGCATACCTGGTGCACCTTGAATACCCAGGTGCATAGGCTGAGGATTCTAATTACAGCTGTCATATGGAATCCAGCTTCTCTTTAAGCAGCACATCACTGCTGCACTGTAGAGCCAGCTCATTCTGTCCTTTTATAGAAAACATAGGATTTCAGGCCCCTCTTGAGAGGAGGTTTTTATTTCTAGGGGGCTACTAGGACATCCAAGAATTGCTGGACCTCTGTAATATCATTATATTCATCTTTTTTTATACCCATTCCCTTGGGTTTTTCTTCACTTCTCCTGTTTAGGAAAGGCAGTCTTCCATTATATTATTCCCAACAGTGTTGAGGTGTTGAAACAAACACAAGTCAATCAGGAACAAGCTATTCATCAAAGTTAGGCAAAAGTCGGAACTGCTCATCTGAACTTAAGAAAACCCAGAAGAAAACTTGTGTATCTTAGATATGACCTCAAAAGCTAAACCCATAAAAGAAAACAATAATGATAAATGGACTTCGTCAAAATGTAAAGCTTTAAAAAGCATTGGGAGGGGACAGGCCCCAGTGGGGAATACCTTAAGATCAGAGGAAGATTTCCACTTGAAAGGAAGGAAGAAAGGGGAGGCTGCTTGATCTTACTGCAGATGGCTGACTCACCCAGAGATAACAACAAAAGCATCCAGAGGTGGTAAACACCACAAGGGTGCTGTCTCAGGGCCACCTTAATCGCTGCACCCCAAATCACTTTCCTTTAAAAGTCCCTAGCTCTCACCCTTCTGACATCTGCATTTGCCACTTTCCTCCCTTGTGAAGTGAATAAACTTTTTTCTATTCACTTAAAGAAAGCAAAATAAAAAGCAATTATTAGGTGAAAAAATGACAAGGTACAAACTGTTAGAAAAGATTTGCAAATCACATATCTGAAAAAGAATGTGTATACAGAGTGTATGAAGAACTCTAAAAAGTCAAATACATTTATAAATGGGCTAAAGACTTAACTAAAGAGGATATACAGGTTGAGTAACCCTTATCTGAAATGCTTGGGATCAGAATTGGTTTTGATTTGAAATTTTTTTTTTCAATTTTAGGGAAAAAAAAGTCTCTTGAATAATAGTTTAAGGGAATAGACTAACTGACTATATGAATACTGAGATGCTCTGAAAAAGAAACACAAGTCTAAACACAAAATTTACTCACATTTCACATATACACCTTTTATACATAGCCTGAAGGTAATTTTATACAATATTTTTGTATTGCAGCATTTTACTGCCATCTGTCACAAGAGATCAGAATGGAATTCTCCACTTGTAGTGTCATATTGGTTTTCAAAAAGCTTCAAATTTTGCAGCATTTCAGATTTCAGATTTTTGAATTATGGACCCTCAGTTTTACTCATCCTTATCCTTTCTGTTGTATATTTAGCTATTTTAAATATACTTATCCTCTACTGTCATATTATACTACTATCTGAAAATCTTAAGATTTATTCTACAGTATGTTGTGTGACTAATTCTCACTCTTGGTGAATTATTTTCTAGTGTGAAGACTTAGAATATAAACTCATTTTCAGTGAGACTTTTTTTATAAGAGAGATTTTTGCTACAGAGGCATGGGTTTACTGGAGACACAAAAAGCAAGAAATCATCCCCCACCCCCAGGGGGGATGGCTATGCTGAAATCCCTTCTCCTCCATTCTCCTCTCAGGATCTTGGGCAAGCACGCACACACATATGATGTGAATTTCAAGCTGCCGGGTCCTAGACTTGAACCGTAGTGATCATGGGAGTCCAGCGACATAATCATACGCCATCTGCTGGTTCCTTCAATGGGACTTTTAATGGTGGGAATAGAAATCAAATAAATGTAATATCCCCTAGAAATCTTCTATTACATGTCACCAGTTAGAGTATCACTAATTATTTGCTAATTTTTCAACTTGGGAGTTTAGCGCTTGTACTCTCATGAAACACAGATCATAGCTACACATTCTACAAGAAGTTATTTTATTCTACCCAAAATCCAAGACAGAAAAAAATGGCTGAAATATTTTGGTTTTTTTTATTCCTACTTTCACTAAAGTTGTAGCCTTTTGAAAAGCCTAGCATTACATGATCATTTCAGTTTCAACACACCTCTTTGGACAAGCCCAAATGCTAATCTGTCTTTGTTTGATCATCAGAAACGAAGACCGTAGATTATTGTGGACACAGTTTTTACCACCCCATCTGTCACCTGCTCTCACCCCGGTGATCACAGCATCAGCTACTGAATTCACCACTCAGGTTCATTTTTAGAACCTGGTGATTCTTTTCCTATGCGCTCAGTCATGAATCTAAATAGATTTTAGATGGTTTTTAGTTATTTATAGGTATAGGATTTTGGGTTTTGGTTTGGTTTGGTTTGGTTCTATAGGATTGTATTTCCCACCTATATTTCCATCAGGGCACACATTTAACAATTATGTTTTATTTGACACCCTGGGACCAAATGAAAGAGACTTAAGCTTGATTTTGCCACTGACCAGGAAAGTTATTGACATTTCTATACCTGTTTTCCATTTATAAAGTGTCTATAATAACTATACTTACCATGTAATGTTGTTATGCAAATTAAATGAATTATTATCTGTCAAGTGCTTAGACCAGGACCTGGTACTTAATAAACACTAAATGTTTAAGTTTTCTTATATAAAAATGAAAATTGAAAATGGTGAGCAGTCTTATATTACATTCATGTGAATATTTAAAACAATGAAACCCCGTTTTGTGCTTTAAAACATGGCGCCTATTGTGTGAAAAGAGGATTAACAAAAACCAAAAGTGTTTTTATTTAAAATCACGAGGTTTATACACCTGAAGTTGAACAGTCACAGTCACTCAATGCAGTTCTCATCACTCCACATTTCTTTATTCTATATATTCACCTTGTCACTCACATGTCTCAAATTCTTATAAGCAAAATATTGTAAATGACAAGTGAAGTGACTACTGCATCTCTCCATTTCCCACTCAGAGAACTACTCAGAGTTTCTAGGAAACACATGAGTCCCTAAAGGAAATGACATTAAAGGATTAAAGGGGGTTCCTTTTATTATTTTTCTCTGACTTCCCTGGAGCAACCACATTGACATACTGCCTCTTGAAGTCTGTATTAGCCAGCAATAGTCCAATGGACAGTAACTTCCTGAGGAATACACTGACATTTCTAACAATCCATGTATTTCTGTATCTATGTAGAAAGAGGCAAATTTTCAGTTTTCTTGTAAATGCTCAGCTTAAAGTCAACACTTCTTTCTTTGAAAGTCTTTGAATGGACTTCTAACACTTAGACTTTTACATCTTCATCTGGAAAACAACTGCTTAACAATTGATAATTAGTTAATTAATTAGTCCTTAAGATCTCTATTGAAAGTTCTTCCCCCTTAATAAAGTATACTAGAGAATACTGATTATTCATTTAAATGAGGAAGAAAAAAATGTTAGCCTTTAGGTTAAATCTTACTGATTGTCAGTAAGTTCTAAAGTCAAAGCAAAAAGGAAATATAGTCACAAGTAGAAAAAAAAAAAATCCCACAAGTTAACCACAAAATAAAGTTCAATGACATCTTTCAGTAAATTCAACATTGGTATTTCTTCTTCTTGCACTGCACTGACTTCAATATTGTTATGAAAGGACCAGATGATGGAGTTGGCTTGTGTTTATAAGTCATATTGTTGGACAAATATGTATATTTAAATACTAAAGTTGCAGTAGAGAAATTAGTGCTATATGCACTATGACATTTATGAGATTCCTATGACCCACAGAGGGAACAGCAGGCTTACACTCAATACCTATTGACCAGAAAAGTAAGTAAAACACCTGCCCTATTTAAATATTCTTCTTTTCTTCCCTACAGTTAAGTGTAACCAGATTTTATCATTCTTTGTATCCGTGATGATAAAAATACTTGGTCTCACTGCTTCCCAATGTGCTAAAAAAAAAAAGAAAAAGAAACAATAACTGTATTTGGGTCAATAAGAATTCAAAGCTGATTCTGGAATTTACTGAAGAATAATCATAAAAGAAAGTCATAAAGTAGAATTTGACATAAATGATAAAATCTCTGGTTTATATGCTACTAAACCTGCTTATTGATGCTTAAAATGGCTGAACATTTGATAAAAGTATTATTATTTTCAGAATATCAGTGATGTCTTTTTATTTAAAATGGTCAAGTCTTTTGCTATAGAAGACATTCCTTTACTATGTCAAAAAATGAAAATGTATGATTCAATATACATATTCTATACTGGTTTTCAAATTGTTCTATGCAGCCTTAGAGTTTGAGATTGTTCAAGATTAAAAGGAAATATAATAGCTGTCTTCACCTATATGAATGTCTTCCATTTGGCAAAGATTTTAGTTTACTGGAACTAGGATCAATGGTTGAAATTTACAGAACATCATATATGAAGAGGCTTCAAAAAGTTCATAGAAAATGTGTACAGTATTATAAGAAAACTATGGACAGATTTCAAAATTTTTATGTACCAAAATAAACCTGCACTTTGATTCTATTTTTCAAAATTTCAAAATCCATACATATTTTTTTATAATATGCATTTTCCATGATTATTTGGAAAACCTTCCTTATAGTAATACACAACAAACAGAATAATTTTTAAATAATTAGAGCCTCTAGTGAATGAAATAAGATCTCTTATGAAGTTAAAAGTTTTTGCACTGGATGTGGGGCAGTCCTCAGGCCCAAGTGTGACCCAGGAAAAGCCATCTGGGAGAAACAGGAGGCGAGCTTTGTCAAAGGAGTCTGTCGGCCACATGGAGTCTACTTGAAATTTCTGAAGCTGCAGCAGCCCACAGGATCTACATGCTGCCCTGGCTGTGACTCTTCTGAGGAGTCACCTGAAGCGTGCGTGATGCGTGAAATAACTACTCACAACACAAAGATCTGAGTCAAGAGGGGGAGGGAGAGGCCATACCAGGTATGTGCCTGCTAAGCCTCTCCTCCACATTTATTAGGGCAAAAGAGGAAGGAAAGCTATTTTTTAGAGAAAGTTTTTTTTAGAGAATCAGAAAAATAAGAGGATTTCCAGAATAGGTTGGTTACAGTATCACTTAGGAGGGATAAGACTAAATGACACCCAGAGGCTGGACAGAACACCTTGGAATCTGAAAAAATACATTTATTAGATCACACACCACCTAATGACTTCCTGTTGTTTGCAAGCAGGAAGGCAAGTTTCGGCCTCCTGTTGTTTGCATACAGGAAGCCACATTCCCTGAGCATACATTTACTCATTCTCTCAGTGTTCCTAGATCCACGGTGTTCCAGAAGCAAGGCGTTCTGTTGTTCTCTAACACTGGCAAGGTGGTTCAAGAGAGGTCAGGGGCCAGCCGAGCCTTTCAAATCAGGAAGGAAAAAAAAAAAGAAAAAGAAACAATAACTGTATTTGGGTCAATAAGAATTCAAAGCTGATTCTGGAATTTACTGAAGAATAATCATAAAAGAAAGTCATAAAGTAGAATTTGACATAAATGATAAAATCTCTGGTTTATATGCTACTAAACCTGCTTATTGATGCTTAAAATGGCTGAACATTTGATAAAAGTATTATTATTTTCAGAATATCAGTGATGTCTTTTTATTTAAAATGGTCAAGTCTTTTGCTATAGAAGACATTCCTTTACTATGTCAAAAAATGAAAATGTATGATTCAATATACATATTCTATACTGGTTTTCAAATTGTTCTATGCAGCCTTAGAGTTTGAGATTGTTCAAGATTAAAAGGAAATATAATAGCTGTCTTCACCTATATGAATGTCTTCCATTTGGCAAAGATTTTAGTTTACTGGAACTAGGATCAATGGTTGAAATTTACAGAACATCATATATGAAGAGGCTTCAAAAAGTTCATAGAAAATGTGTACAGTATTATAAGAAAACTATGGACAGATTTCAAAATTTTTATGTACCAAAATAAACCTGCACTTTGATTCTATTTTTCAAAATTTCAAAATCCATACATATTTTTTTATAATATGCATTTTCCATGATTATTTGGAAAACCTTCCTTATAGTAATACACAACAAACAGAATAATTTTTAAATAATTAGAGCCTCTAGTGAATGAAATAAGATCTCTTATGAAGTTAAAAGTTTTTGCACTGGATGTGGGGCAGTCCTCAGGCCCAAGTGTGACCCAGGAAAAGCCATCTGGGAGAAACAGGAGGCGAGCTTTGTCAAAGGAGTCTGTCGGCCACATGGAGTCTACTTGAAATTTCTGAAGCTGCAGCAGCCCACAGGATCTACATGCTGCCCTGGCTGTGACTCTTCTGAGGAGTCACCTGAAGCGTGCGTGATGCGTGAAATAACTACTCACAACACAAAGATCTGAGTCAAGAGGGGGAGGGAGAGGCCATACCAGGTATGTGCCTGCTAAGCCTCTCCTCCACATTTATTAGGGCAAAAGAGGAAGGAAAGCTATTTTTTAGAGAAAGTTTTTTTTAGAGAATCAGAAAAATAAGAGGATTTCCAGAATAGGTTGGTTACAGTATCACTTAGGAGGGATAAGACTAAATGACACCCAGAGGCTGGACAGAACACCTTGGAATCTGAAAAAATACATTTATTAGATCACACACCACCTAATGACTTCCTGTTGTTTGCAAGCAGGAAGGCAAGTTTCGGCCTCCTGTTGTTTGCATACAGGAAGCCACATTCCCTGAGCATACATTTACTCATTCTCTCAGTGTTCCTAGATCCACGGTGTTCCAGAAGCAAGGCGTTCTGTTGTTCTCTAACACTGGCAAGGTGGTTCAAGAGAGGTCAGGGGCCAGCCGAGCCTTTCAAATCCGGAAGGGCTTTAGAAACATGCCTGTAATTTCTAAGTGGGGAGTGGACCTCTGAACCCAAATGCAGCCCTGCCAAAGTCATCAAGGAAGAGTCAGAGACCAGTTTGTCTATGGAACCAAAGAAGTAGGTCCTGTGAAGTTTATGTGGCAGGAACTCCAAGGGGCAGAATGACTCTCAAAGTTTGAATATGTTCCTGGAAAGGTCATCCAGTAAGAGCCAGAAGCAAACTTATTTGTGAGGTCCCCAGCTAGAGTCAGCAACCTATAAAGCCTAGGAATTCACAGAGGCTGATCAGATTTGAGCAGAATTGTGCTATAGCAGTTTGGTGGCTGGATCGTGCACTCCAGGATCAGGAGGGGATCTGGGGTGGTCCCCTGTCTTCCCCTCTGGCCTGAAGCAGGGATCTCTGGTGCCCTCTTATCTTTCAGGTGTCCTCCTCTTTTCCTTTGCCCACATTTATAATCCAGGGAGGTCCAGAAAAGCTGTGCTATGAGTGGCCTCAGTTGGGGCAGGTAGCTACTTCCCATTACTTGAGTCTGAGGGGCGGGAGCACGCAGGCATGCCCACTAGCCAAGGGTGGAGGACAGAGTCCAAATTTCCCAGTCTCTATGGGGGAAAGGGGTGCTCTTATATACCACATTCTGGTAGGAGTAGTAAGAATGTGCAGAGTTCTTGGTTTCTGGTGTGAGGGGAGAGCCTGGTCGGCTTTAATCATTAGGGGTACTCATCCTGTCTCCCGATCACAGAATCTTCTCCTTTGTATTGTGCCTTCCACTCTCACAGAGAGTGGAAGTGCCAGATCACCTGGTCCTGATTGTTACCTAAGCTCCTCCTGCTGATCGGCTCTTAAGATGATGCCAAGCTCTTGGGGTTTGGGTAGGCTTGGGGTGGGAGGTTCGATGTTTTCTCTGGCTTGGTGTATCTGTGTAGTTCCCTACAACGTGTGTTAGTGTTGTCCCAGGTTTGTTGTTCTATTGCAGGCATGGACAGATAAGGTCCAAACTCCATATGAAATCTGGAGTTTCAGAGTGGAGTTCCTCTCACCTTTCCCTCCCATGTCAGGGCTGAGTGGGAGGGCATCTGGAGTCTCACCAAGTTCAGATGATTGACTCCCTCTTTACATTCCAAATAGCAATTCAGTATTCCAGGAGCTCCTACTGTCTTTTTCTTACCATTCAGCAGTCTCACCTCACTCCTTTGCTGGAAGTGTAGGTATTTATTCAACTCTTTTAGCCTTTCTTCCCAGAGAGATGCCACAGTAGGTGTTTCTAGTCAGCCAGCTTGATCCCATCTTTCTTCTTTTTTTTTTTCTTTTTTTGGAGAGGTCTTTTTATGCTATAGGGCTTGTGCGCTCACCAGACAGACAGAGACAGAGAGACAGAAAGCGAGAAATCACCCCCGGGGGGGATGGCCACACCGCAATCCCCTCTCCGTCATTCTTCTCTTGGGATCTTGGGCACACATGCACACGCGCCCAGCATGAGTTTAAGCCACCGGATCTGGGACTCGAACTGCGGTCGACTACATGGGAGTCCAGCGACATAGCCATTAAGTTAACTGCTGGTCCCTGATTCCACCTTTCATGGTCCTTTCTGTGTTGCTATAGTAGGGTACCAAAAAAACTGGGTAATTTATAATATACAGAAATTTATTTTCTCATGGTTCTGGAGGCTGGGAAACCCAATATTGAATCACTGGAATCAACAAAGACCTCCTTGCTTTTTCATCTCATGGCAAAAATATATTGTATTCCTCACAGAGCAGAAGGCAGAAGGGCAAGGAAGGTTGAGAGAGAGAGAGAGAAACAGATAGAAAGACAAAAGGGAGCCAAACATCCTTTTAGAAAGAATCCACTCCTGGGATAACAGCTTTAATCCATTCATGGGGGCGGAGCCTTCATGGCCTAATCACCTCTCAAAGCTTCCACTTGTTAATACTGTTACAATGGCGGGGACCAGCAGGTGGCATGGTGGTGAAGGTGCTGGACACTCCCACATGGCCGACCAGGGTTTGAGTCCTAAACCTGGTGGCTTGCTTTCTCACTTCCTCTCTCTCACTCTCACCCTCTGTCTCTCTCTGGTCAAATTAAAAAAATAAGTGAATGAAAAAATAAAAATACAATAAATAATTATTTTTTTAAAAAAATACTGTTACATGGCAATTACATTGCAACATGAATTGAGGAGGGGACATGCAAACCATAGCAGGCTTTTTGAGAAACACTGAACACCATAAACATATCAGTACTGGTTGAATTATAATTATTATTGTTATTACTACCATCAAGCTGATCAAGAAGTCTTTATATACAGGTCCACTTTGAAAAAAAAAATTATGAAAGAGACACTTTGTCTTTGATTTGACTCTTCTTTCAGCAGAGCCTTCTGAACCTGCCAATTATCATCTCCTCAATAGCATCTAAATTGTGGTAGCACACTATAAGAAAAAGAGTAGCTATATATTTTCGCTCATTTGTTTATACATCTATTTATTGGTCAAGTATTAAAGAAGCAACTACTATGCTTAGATATCACAATACTTAATATAAAGAATATAAGTGGGAGCAAGGCAGTTGTTCTCTGACCTCCTGGGGTGTACTCTAGAAATAATATCCCATTAGGCTTCTACTGAACCATCATCTTGAAAGGAGATAGCCCTGGAAAGTCATTAAAAGAGTTATTTGGAGGGGCCAGCAGATGGCGTGGTGGTTAAAAGTGCTGGATTCTCACATGGGTTACTACGGTTCAAGTCCTGAACCTGGTGGCTTGCTTTCTCACTTTCTCTCTCTCTTTCTCTCTGGTCAAATTAAAATTAAAAAGTGTATAAATAAATAAAGTTAAATAAAATAATTCTTTAAAAAAAAAGTTATTTGTAGAAAACAAACAGCAAAGTGTTCAGAAGGTTTTCAGTGGATCACAATATGTACATGGCTGCCTACATGCACAAGCAAAAGTTTTATCAGCGCAAGAGTTCATGTCCAGCATTTAAGTTCACTATTTCCATTTAAAGAAAAACCATCGAGGAGACAGTTCTTTGAGTAGTTAAAGGATTCGGTTAGACTCTCAATAGTCCCAGAACCAGACTATAAAAATTTTATGGATAAGAAATATTCATTTTTGTTTTATAACACTGCCACTTCATCCACTGTCATATCTAACTTAGTGTCTAGATTCACAATGGGTGCTCTCTAAATATTTGTGGAAGTTATTTAAATTGAAATGCTTTTAAATTAGTGGAAACTTAAAATAATCTATTGTAACATGGTGAGAAGAAGATTAGGTCATCTTAGGAGATCTCTACCAAGATACTTCAGGATGGGGGTGTATATATATTGTGTGTCATGACACAATATTCTTTCTGTATATTGTGGAAGCAAAATTTTTCTGTAATGTATCAAACAGTAAATGTTTTAGTCCCAGACCTGGAGGCCTAAGAAATATATTGGGTGTGTGTGCACGTGTGCCTGAAATCACAAAAGAAGGGAAAACTGGAGAAGGCACAGTGGTGTGAAAGTGCCTTTTCATCTCCTCCCCACCCCCTCTCTCTCGTTCTCTTTCTCTCTCCCTCCAGAAAGCACACGTGGTCTCTGGCTAATTTTTTTTTAAATCATAATTTTAGTCTTTAGAGGCCATATAGTTCTGGTCACGACTAGTCAGCTCTGCCATTATAGCATGAAAGCAACAATCAATAAGCAATGCAGAGATAAATGAGCATGACTGTGTTCCAATAAAACTTTATTTACAAAAGCATTTGCCCTACAAGCTATAGTTTGCAAACCTGCTCTATCTCATAAAGCTACTGACACTGTACAAGGCCAGAGAGAAATGGATGATATAGACACAAAGTTTGAATAGAGTTACATCATCTAAGAAGGACTTAAAAATCTATGAGTAAATTCAATGAGCAAATTATTGATTTTTATCTGTTTACTTAAGAGAGTAATAAACATTTGAAGAAAAATGATAAAATACCTAAGAAAGATAATCTTAGCTTTTATACGTAACAAAATAGTGTTAGATTTTCTACTGATTTTATTCTATATGTGTTTTATAGTATACACATGAGAGATACATAAAGGATATACATAAGATACATGTAGACAGTCTTATAAAAGTTTGTGGAAAATACATATTATGAAAGAATTATGCATGGATTTCAAATATTTTGGTACCAAAATAAACTTGCACTTCAATTCCATTTTTCCACAAAATTTTCGAAGTCCCCTCAAATTTGTTTTTAGAATTATTTATTTAATTTTATTTATTCATTCATTTATTTTAATTTGACCAGAGAGAGAGAGAAATTGAGAAAGCAAGCCAGTCCAGGACTCTAACCGTGGTCATCGATGTGGTAGTGTTGAGCCACTGAACCACTGGTCCCCACAAATTATTTTTACATTGATTAGGATAAGCTTAAAGTGTTATTACAGAAAGACCCAAAATGTGGTGGCTTAAACAGCACAGACCCTTATTTCTGTCTCATGGGACAGGGTCAAGGAAAACCACTGGCCAATGGGGCTGCTGTCCCACATGATCGTTCAGCACACCGAGTTCTCTCCTTGAGCTGCTCAGTTCTCTCCAGGGCCCTCAAATCATCTGGTTGAAGATGGTGGTCACCAACTCTGGGTGCTGGCCAGTGGATAAGAGAAAGGATCAAGGATGGAAATAACAGACATTGTTTCTGATTATATTCCATTCATGAACACTTAATAACATGTTCATGCCTAACTGAATTCAAAGCTTGGAAATATAATGAAATTTAGCCAGGGTGGAGAGAACTAATTTTGTAGAAAGTTAATAATAGTCACCACACTTGTCTTTTTTGTTTGTTTTGTTTTGTTTTGTTTTTTGAGTTGTATTCCTCAGGCATTTAGTGATTTTCACTTACAAGCTCAGGTTCCTGTGGGCATGCCAGTTCCTCTATCTGAATGTTTGTTGGGAAAGGACTGAACACCTGGTATTTGGGGGAAAGTGGCAAAAGAGTCAATGCTTGAGAATGGTGGGCAATCAGCCCCTGCCTTCCTCTGCTTCTCAATGCAGCAAGGTTTAAACCCTGCCATATTTGGGGCCAAACAATGTCATGCTGGTAAAACATTGTACCTCTGTGAGGTAATTTCACATGGGGAGGTTTCTGGTTCAAGTTCAGAAATTTCACTAAGTACACCGGGAAGAACACATGCTTGCCCATGCTCCAGGGCTGACTGAAGGCTGGGAGTGGATTATAGCATTAAGATCCTTTTGGGGGACCAGCAGTTAGCATAATGGCTATGTCGCTGGACTCCCATGTAATTGACCACGGTTCAAGTCTCGGACCTGGTGGCTTAAACTCACACCGGGCACGTGTGCGTGCATGCCCAACATCCCGAGAAGAGAATGGAGGAGAAGGGATTGCAGTGTGGCCGTCCCCCCTGGGAGGTGATTTCTCGCTTTCTGTCTCTCTGTCTCTCTCTGTCTTCCTGGCAAGCACACGTGCCCTATAGCAAAAACCTCTCCAAAAATCTAAAAAGATCCTTTTGGAGGGAGGGTCATTCTCTCTCTCTCTCTCTCTCTCTCTCTCTCTCTCTGTCTCTTTCTCTAATAGAAGAAATAATTTTAAAATAAATTTTTAAACCTTGCCATATTACAACTTAGTCAACTCTCACACCTGCTCAACAGCTGATACCAGTGACGGCTGCCACGGGAGGAAGCAGGAGTACAGTGATTGTCCCATAGAGGGAAGAGCAAGAGCAGAGGTCACAAAGTTTCCTCCCACCTCTGCCCTGCCCTGCCACACAGGCTGCCGCAAGTCTCTCTCTCTCTCTCTCTCTCTCTCTGTATGTGATGTGGTTCTTGTGCAAGTTATTTAATTATATATTTAAGTCTTCATTTCCCATCAGTAGGACAGTAATAAAAAATAACTTCCAAACTTGAGGATTAAATCTCATACATGTGTAAAAATCTTCCTATCCTACCTGAAACATGAGAGGCAGTCAGTTTATGTCAACTATTGTGTTTTCCTGCCTCACAGAACCTCTAATAGAATGTTAGGAGATTTGATATCTGGTCTGTGACAAGGTCTCTTTTGTGTTTTCGAGGAAATCATGCAATCTTAAAAATATGGGTCAAGTCACAGAAACCCAGATATATCTACACGGTGGACAATAAATTCTAAGCTCTCTTCTAGACATAACCTGATACAAAGTGATGCTGACAACTGTGACTGCATTCCAGGACATCTTAGAGAAAGCCAGCTAGGATCTCTGCTGTGTCTGAGGACACTGCCTTGCCAGAATGTTCCGGAAAAAGCTCTTCTGCCTCTTCAGTAAAAAGATAGTATAGAGTAGATCCCTGTCACCACTGGAAAATAGGGAGAAAGTAGGGAGGATGTGGCTTGGGTTAGATTGTTTGAGAGAGACCCAGTTAGAGACAAAGGGACCGCATGCTACTATGTATTATTTTATCTGCAATTTGATTCTTCCTGGAGTTTTGCTATTAAAGTATCCTCTTATAAAATAATGATACCAGTTTTTATTATCAAAACTTCTTTACAAAGGTGAACTATCCATCGTTATGTTGTTTCCCATCATTAAAAATATATATATTGCTCATAAAATTCAACACCCTGGGAACTATCACAACTGTCACCTACTGACTATATAAAGATAAAACAATTCCGTTTGCTCCCGTGTGGAACAACTGCTTCAAGAAGATATCTTTCTGTACGTCCAATATTTCACATGACTCTAAGGTATTTAGTCTGATCTGTACTATGCCTACTTCCTCCAAATAGCCTTTAAACAGTGCTTTTGAATTTGGATTGACTTCCATTTGAGGAAAACATAAATAAAATGTATTACAAACATATACACATTCCTGCCATATTCTGGTTTACATTTGCCTACTAGTGCCTCATGTTTCTGGCCTTATGTCTTTATGATACTAAAATAATTATTAGGCCTGGTAAGTTAAGGGGTCTACTGAGATTTTAGCTTTTTTCTTTCTCCTTCCTCTTTCTTTCCTCTTCTTCTTTTGGTGGTTATTGCTGTTGATATTCCAGGATGGTAGTTTAATTTTCTTTAGAATTTTTTCAAATAAATATGATATAAAAACCAAATGTAATTAGAGCTAACCTCACAGGCTATGATGGTAGACGGTAGATATAAATGAAAAGAGCAGAGTGGGTCTTCACCAACTGGAGTCCCACAGAACAGTCCCTAAGACGTGGCACCCAAGGGATCCTTCCATCCCAGTTTGAAAAATTCCTTTCTTACTACCGTTGACTACAATGTTGCCTCAATTGCTTTTCCCCCTTAATTTCCTCAAGGTACAATTCCTGGGTGATTTTATCATAAGAAAGAATTACCTTTTTAGCAAATGACTAAAAGATTTTAAGTGTAGAGTATTTTTGTTTTTATTCCCAAATGTTCAGTCATTTTAATATCATTTGCCTCTAAACTAACACTATTAAATATAGTTAAAGAGGATTTCTTTCTCCACAATAGATGTAGGATTTATTAGAATAATTCATTGTTCCCTAAAGACAGTAATACACACATATTGCAATTGTTGCAAATCACATAGTTATCATCTTCCCTGTTACCTCCCCCCCCACCCCCACTGAAGGCTTGTTTTGCACAATCAGAATTTAGCAACTACATTAAATGCATTGCCTGATGCACCTGTTTGGACTCTGGGTATCATTTTCTTCCCTCCAACACATTTTTATTCAACATGTGCTGAATTTCCTAGAGGCTGTCTGAGGACTTTGAGACATCTGTACCCAGCAGTTTGCTTAAACCAACAAAAAGTACTGAAGCAAAAATCAAACTTTGGGGCACCAATTTACCCATTCCTTTCAAGTACCCTAGATTGATGGAACATGTCAGCTCTGGTACATCCACCCTCACTGTTCACTGCCTCGGGTAACAATTAAAGCAAAACTGACTGCGTGTTAATGAAAGCTGTCACCAAAGTGGTGCGAGGACCATGAAGAGAAAACAATGCAGGAGAAATTACGAAAAACTCTGATTGGAATGGAGTGAGTATGAGGAAAGAGTTCAGATACCAAAGGTGGTATCAGGCAACATGATTTAATCTATGCAAGTAATTGTGTATAAGTAATTAACTCTACTAACAAAGAAGGAAGCATCCAACAGCAGAGAATATAAAATCTTGATATATTTCAGTTCTAGTTCCTCCCAGTCTTCTAAAACATTCCTTTTATCACACGTGAATGTGCAGTGATCATTTTATTCACTCTCTTCAATAAACTTAAAAACTTAAATTTTAGAAGAACTTGTGTACAACCATAAAGATTTGATATAATGAAGTGGGCAAAGAGGAAAAAGAGTGCCTAGCAAGTGGAAATTCTTTTTTCTCATTTTTTTTTTTAATTGCTGGAGGACATGGGTACAGAGAGACAGATGGGAAGGGGATAGGTAGGGGGTGAAATCATCCCCAAAGGTACATGGTCACACTGTAATTCCTTCTCCTCTGTTTTTCCATCCCATCGGGATTTTAGGCATACATGGACCTGGCATATTTTTTATGCTGCTGGGGCCAGGATTTGAACAACAATTGGCCATCTGGGATCTGGCTCCCTGAATCACTAGGCTATGGGGCCAACCCCTCTGACTTTCCGTTTTAGTTTATTTCATATTATTTATTTCTTCCATGAGCCAGAGAGACACAGAGAGAGACAGAGAGACTGCACTCCTGACAGGGTCCTGATACCATGATCTACCATGGCCTCCGCCAGTCTAGACCCTGGGCATGCATGTGCCTGCATACTCAGAGAGATATCCAGTGGTAAACCTGGACCTTTCTATGTGGGTCAGCCTCACCATGCCATATTTTACCACTGTACTACCATCTGATCCCTTTTCCTAATCTTTAATAATCACTTTTAAGAGCCAATTGTGGTTTGAGTCTCACTCTAGCTTTCCTGAATCGATTTTATTTTTTCAATTTTGTTAGAAGCCTCATGTGTTCACCAGAGAGAGTGAGAGAACGTGATTAAACACCTCTCATTGGGTTCAGTTATGATGCAATTCTTTCTCCTCCATTTCTCCTTTCAGGACTTTGGACACACACACATATGCATCCCACATGTCTTTCAAGCTGCCAAGTCCAGGACTTGAAGGGTACAGTGGGCCATGTGGGATCCAGCCATCTGAGCCACCACAGCACTGACTGACCCCTAAATCAAAAAATTTTTAAAAGTGTATTGAAGAGGGAACCAGCAGCTAGCATAATGGCTATGTCGCTGGACTCCCACGTAGTCGACCGCGGTTCGTGTCCCGGACCCAGTGGCTTAAAAAACTCACGCCGGGCGCGTGTGCGTGCGTGCCCAAGATCCCGAGAGGAGAATGGAGGAGAAGGGATTGCGGAGTGACCATCCCCCCTGGGGGGTGATTTCTCGCTTTCTGTCTCTATGTCTCTCTCTGTCTGTCTGGCGAGCGCACGTGCCCTACAGTGAAAATCTCTCAAAAAAAAAAAAAGTGTATTGAAGAGGAGAAAAGCAGGTAAGAAAAATAAAAACACATCATGGCTAGTAGGGAACAGGATTGCCTTAATATTTCCATTAAACATATCTGAAGGATCTTAGGATATATTTATATAGACTCTGATAAATCTATTACTGTACCCATCCATTGCAATTTGACATTAAAGTTTCTTCCAGATGAAAGTAGAGATTATCTTCCCACCTCTTAAATCTGGGCTAGTCTTCTCACTTGCTTTTGTTGTCAAAATAAAATAGCAGTGATGGTGTCTGATTCTGAGCCCAGGATTCAAGAGGTTTTGCACACTTCCACTTGCTAATGTTATTGGAACCCTGCCCCCACCATATGAAATAAGTACAGTCTATCCTTGTCAGACATGTGAGTGAGACATCCTAGACCAGCCAGGCTCCAACTGACCAACCAGCTGAACACCGGTACAAAAGCACACCTAACCAAGATCAGTCAAGCCTGATCCAGACCAGAACTAGCCAGTCAATCCACAGATCCTGAAACTTAATCAATGCTTATTATTTTAAGCCACTGAGTTTTGATATGAATTGTTAACAGCGATTGTTAAGTGAGTCAATCTCCAAACAAAAATGCAATTTCATGTCATTGTCATTATATATATTGAACCATTTATTTATTAATATCTATTCACTTAGGTTCTCATTCAATGACAACTATGTACTAGCCATTAGGACACAGACTATTCAACAAGCGCTTACTGAGTATCAACTTAATGTTGTATGCACTTATAAGGTATTAATGGGAGTAGAAAGATAGCATACCAAAGTTAATTTTGTAGAATTAATAGTAAAAATAGACATTTGTGGGTTGAGCACAAAGGAGAAACACAGGGCATTTAACGAGTGGTGGAACTGTGAAGTCATATGGTGTTACACAGGTGATTTTATGAATTTGTCCAAACCCATAGACATATACTATATACCACAAAGTGAATTTTTTTTTAGTTTTGCTATAGGGCACATGTGCTCACTGGAGAGAGACAGACAGAAAGAGAAACAGAGAGGGAAAGTAAGAAATCACACACACACACACACACACACACACACACACACATAGGTTGCAATTCCTTCCTTTCCATTCTCCCCTTGAGCTTTTGAGCATACATGCACAAGTACCTGAAGTGACTTTCAAGCCACTGGGTCTGAACTCAAGCCACAAAGTAGCCCATAAAAGATCCAGTCACCTTGGGAACCAGCAGTTAGCGTAACGGCTATGTCGCTGGATTCCCACGTAGTCAGCCGTGGTTCACGTCCTGGACCTGGTGGCTTAGAACTCACGCTGGGCACGTGTGTGTGCGTGCCCAAGATCCCGAGAGGAGAATGGAGGAGAAGGGATGCAGCATGACCATCCTCCCTGGTGATTTCTCTCTTTCTATCTCTCTGTCTTTCTCTGTCTGTCTGGCAAGCGCACACGCCCTGTAGAAAAAACCTCTCAAAAGAAAAAAAAAAAAAAAGGATCCAGTCACCTTAACCTCCATGCCATCTGCTGGTCCCAAAGCAAATTTTTCTGTATATACTTTTTTAAAAAGGCAATTAAGAGATGAAGGCACCCAAAAGTGAATGCAGAATTATGACAAGTGAATCTAATTATAAAGTAAATAAATTACATAACTGAGTTGAATGGAATAGAGAAGAAAGGAACTGAGAATAATTTTGAAAAATAGCATTTGATGATACATGGCAAGTTAAAGACAAAAATAACCATACATGAAGATTGTGCTTCTGGGACTCCAGTTGGTAAGTTTTTTTCTTATAAGGAATATAGATCAGAAACTACTTTATAGAAAATAATTGGGTAAAGTAAGTAAATTTATTAAAGATGTTAAGAGCTAAGTTCCTCACTGTGAACAGAAACAAGTTATAAACAGAAGGAAAAGGCTTTCAAATGAACTTCGTGGTTCTGTTTTGGTATCAGTATGAACTCATGCTTTGTTCTTTTTAAAATACATATGCACAGATAAAGAGATATGAGAATTAGTATAGATGAGTTTACACATGGGTAACTATGCATGCATGTTTTCTAGCTCTGTTTACTGCAACAGACTAAAGTAGTGGCACCCCAGTAAGAAAGAGCACCCTTAAGCATTCACATCTTGGTTTCTAAGTACCATTCTCTAACTGTTCCTTGAGAAAACAATTGATTCCAAGATTTAGGAAGGTAAAATACAAACTGAGCTTGGTGGTACTAGAAAATAAGGAGGTATTCAAAACGAAAGGAGAGGGGCATGTAGAAAGAGAACAAGAGTCAACCTGAAAGTATAGCAAATGGCCAAATCTAGAACAACTTAATTAACAAAATAAATAATGATAATATTGGCTTACACACCAAAGAATAAAATAAAAACCCTTAATTCAAAATTTTAACTTACTTAAAAGTGTTGATTTGTTTATAAATAAATGGATCAGAAGAAATACACCTACTTATTCACTTAATTTCAAATAGTAAGTGTTTGAGGAATAAGGGAAATAGGAAATAATCGTTAGAACACCACAATAATAATTACTGCAGGCAAGATCTAGTGATGCATGTTAAAATTAGTAGGTAAAATTTAAGAAAAAAATGAGTCTTTGCATAATTTTAAAGTTTCTCCTTCCAAATAAATATTTAATTGCAAGGAGAAAAATAGTACTTTGCAGTGGGTAAACCTGGCAGACAACACCTTAACCAAGTGATCAAAGTTGGTAAAACCAGTAGTAAAACTTATCTGTATAACGTACCCTCGTGTTATGCACAGAGAAGGACATAGTAGCTTTGAGATATTTGTCCTAATAATAAGCAAGCTCAATATAATTATGAGAAAACATCAGGCAAACTCAAATTGAGAGACAGTCTACAAAATATATGACCAGTACTATTCAAAAGTGTCGCAGTCAAAACAGTCAAAGAAAGTCTGAAGAATTGTCACAGATTAGAAAGGACTTAGGTAACATGACAAATAAATCCAATGGGAGATCTTGGGTTAGATCTTGCTGGAAAAAAGATGTTGGTAAAAAAAAATTGATAAGATTCAAAGAAAGTCACTTATTTGGTGAATACTATTGTACAAATGCTAATTTTCTCATTTGCCAGTTGTGGCAAATGAAGGAGATATGGAAAATTTTTGTACAATTTTTACAACTCTTTCATAAGCCTAAAATTATCTCAAAATAAGTTTAAAAATGCATATCCATAGTAGTTCCTTTTAGTAGACGCTATTAATGTACTTAAAGCCATGCATTTATTCTAAACAACATTAATAGCGTCTACTACTAAAAGGAACTACTAGGCTTATGGAAGAGTTGCAAAAATTTTCTGACATGGTTCAAGTCCCAGACGTGAAAGTTTGCTTTCTCACTTATTCTCTCTTTCTCTGTCTCTCTGTCTCTCTCCCAAGTAAGTGTGCATGCCTTATAGCAAACTGAAAATAATAATAATATTAAAATAAATAATTCTTTTAAAATAAATAAATAAATAAACCCCCAATGGATCCTCTTGGTTGGCTGACCCAAACCCCAGATTTGCACTTTTTTTTAAGAGATTTTGCCCTGCAGCACACGTGCTCACCAGAGAAAAAGACAGACAGTGAGGGGGAAAGTAAAAAATCATCCCCCAGGGAGTATGGCTATACCACAATCTCTTCTCCATTCTCCTCCTGGGATCTTGCCATGCATTCACACATTCCAGGCATGATTTTCAAGCCACTGGGTCTGGGACTCAAACTGTGGTTGGCCATGTGGGAGTCCAGTGATGTAACTGTTATGCCATCTGCTGGTCCCCCAGATTTGCATATTGCCAAGGCATTTCTCTTCAAATCCATGAGGAGTTATGCTTGCAAAAGTAAAAAGCAACTTCTTAAATTTTAAAAAATTTTACAATGTTTGTATTGACACATATTGCAGCATTTTCTTCTTTTTAAAGTCTGAACAATATTCCATTTTATGAGTGTACCATATTTTCTTTATCTTTCATCTGTCAATTGACATTGAGGTTGTTTCCTCATCTTGGGTATCGTGTTTAGTGCTGCAATGAACTTTAGAGTATTAATCTCTCTTTAAGATTCTGACTTAAAATATTGCAGATAAATTTCAAATCTTCAGAGATGGGATTGATGGATCACATGATAATTCTATTTTTAATTGTTTGAGGAATCCCCAAACTATTTTCTATAGTTCTATTCTGTTTTACATTCCTACCAATAGTGTACGAGGATTCCAATTTCTCCTTATCCTCACCAAGACCTGTTTCTTTTTTCATGAGTATGACTCCAAAAGCACTAGAGGAAAAGCAAAAATAGAAAAGTGGGACTATATCAAAATGAATCACTTCTGCATAGCAAAAGAAATAATCAGTGAAAAGGCAATCTATGATATGGGAGAAAATATCTGTAAACCACATATCAGATAAAGGGTTAATTTCCAAAGTATTTAAGGAATTCTTACAGCTCAATAGCTAAAAATTAAAATAAAAATATAACCTAACTCAATAAAGGCTAAAGACCTAAAAAAAATTCTCCAAAGAAGATGCAAAAATACCCAAAAGGTATATAAAAAGATGTTCAATATAACTCATCATCAGAGAAATGCAAATCAAATTCTCAATGAGACTTCATACCCATTAGGATGGCTATTATTAAAAGACAGTTTGGGTTGGGGACAGACAGTGGCACAGCAGTAATGCAACATTCTGCAATGTTGGACCCACGTGGGAGGGTTCTAGTTTTGCATCCTGAGCCCTCTCTCCCTTTACACTCCAGATGTGTGTAAGCTCATGGTCCAGGCTGGCTAAGTGGGAGGACAGAGCACCAGAAGCCTATCAAGAGTCCCTGTCTCTGTTTCTCTCTTTCTCTCTCTCTCTTTTTGTCATTGAAGGAATAAATAAACCAAAAAAAAGTCAACTTTTCAAAAATGTTCTCTACATTATAGAAAGCAACAAATTGCTCAAGTTTGCTATCCAGCTTACCTTTCACCATGTTAACTAGAAGACCAGCTGCAGAACTGTCAGAATCAAATTACCTATTAGCATGCAAAGTTCTGCTCACCAATACCAATATTGGAAGATTTTTGTCCCTCCTCTTTGGTAATTCCAATTGTGATATATTGATAAATATTATTGGGTAGGAAACTGCAAAAACTGATTAATCTATTGGTACAACTGAGATCTATGATTTAAAGAATAAATTGAACAATCTGTTATGGAAATTATTTCACAGTCAGTTTCAAGTCATTCCCTACCAAGCATTTCCTTTTTATCAGATTCAAGACAGGTATTTATTTCTGACTTGTGTCATTTCTACTTCTCTGAAATATGTACAATGTAGCTAACTCAATTTATAGAAATAATAACACCTGAGTAAATTAGACATTGAGGAGAATGATTGAGATGCCCAAAGAGCTTAAAATTTTGTCTTATAGGGTCAGCCCATGGCATAGTGTTTAGGGCAGCTAGATCAGACATGGCCAACTGCATAGTTCGAGTCTTGAACCTGGTGGCTTGAGAAACACACCAGTCAGGTCTTTGTGCATGCCTAAAATCCCCAAAGAAGGAAGAAATGGAGGAGAAGGGATTATGGTGTGACCATTCCCCACATGGAGTGCTTTCTCACTTTTTCTCTCTCTCACATTAGTACACATGCCCTCTGGCAAAATTAATTTTTTTTTTTTTTTGTCTTTTGAGGAACAGTTGAGGTGTCAGCTATACCTAGGGAGGGCAGACTTAGGAAGGGCAGAATACTAGCCTTCAAGTATAGGTTGAGCATCTCTAATCTGAAAACTCAAAATCCAAAATCTGAAATTCTCCAAAATCCAAAACTTTTCAAGCACCAGCATGACCTCACAAGTGTAAAATTCCATACCTGACCTCTTGTGATGGGTCACAGTCAAAACACTATAATTCTAAAATATTACACAAAATTATCTTTATGCTCTGTGTACATGGTGCATATGGAAACAAAAATGAATTGTGGGTGGTTTAGACTTGGGTCTCATATCCAAGATATCTCATTTTATATATATATATATATATACACATATATGCAAATATTCCAAAATCAGAAAAAAAATCAAAATCCAAAATACTTCTGGTTTCAAGCATTTCAGATAAGGGATATTCAAAATGTGTTATATTTGTTATGCAGAAATGGAATTAGACCTATTCTGCACTCTGTGATTCAGAAGAGTAGATCAAGGACACACAGATGAAAGTTACATAGAAGTCTTTGAAATAAGGTTAGCTGTAAGTGACCAAAAAATCCAAACTATAACCTACTTGAGAAAAGAGAAAATTTTGTTTCTCTCAAGTAAACAATATATTTAAATGAATAGTCCAGTTTTTTGGAGGAGTCCACAATCAGAAACTGAGGACCTAGATGTTCCAACCGGTTATCTTTTACTTCACAGTCTAAGGTGGTTTATACATTCTAGCCATCACCCCTGCATTCCAGTCGGTAAGAAAACCAAAAAAAGGTAAGAAAAGGTTACACTCCCTCTATTTAAGAACACTTCTCAGAGAATATATACAAATTCTGTTTACATTCCATTAACCAGAACTTAGTAACGTGCCTAAACACATCCGCATGGGAGGCTGGAAAATAGATCTTCCTAATAGTTATGCCTCTAGTTAATGATTAGAGTTCAATAATTTAGCAAGGAGAAGGAGAACAGATATTGTGGACAACTAGCAGTGTCCACCACATGGATGCTAATCAATATAAGGATATATTTTCTAACTGACATAGAGCTGCAGAATGGCAGAATTTCTTGAGAAGTTAAAGGCTCCCTATCACTAGAGCTGTTCTCTGCAACAGCTAAATGGCCACCTGCCAAGAATGCCAATTGGAATCTAAGCCTCTTTAAAGGCTTAGGCTAAGTCACTTCCAAGATTCCAATAAATCACGAAGCATTAAACTACAGGTAAAACAGAACTACAAACCATTGTGTTTATATCCATTCCCCAGCCTAGATTTTACAAAACCTACTTATCAACAGCATGCTAATTTGTTTTAGTCTTTTCTCTTTCTATTAGTCTGCTTGGGCTACCATAGAAAACACCACAGACTGGGTGGCTTAAACAACAGAAACTTGTTTTCTCACATTACTGGAGGCTGGAAGCAAAGTCAAGCTTTCAGCATATTTAGTTTCTCCTGACGCTTTCTGCTTGGCTTGCAGGTTTCCCTTTTCTTGCTATGTCCTCACCTGGCCTTCCTACTGTGTGTGCACATACCTGCGATCTCTTCCTCTTCCTACAAGGACACCACTTGTGTTGAACTATAGCCACACTCTAATAACCTCATTCGAATTCTTTTTGTTGTTGTTGTTGTTAGAGGGCACACTCATCCTTAGGAGAGAGATCTAGAAAGGGAAAGTGAGAAAGCACCCCTCATTGGGAATGGTCACACAGCAATCCCTTCTCCTCCACTTCACCTTTTGAGATTTTGGTCATGCATGCATATGAGCCCAGTATTTTTCAAGCTGCCAGGTCTGAGACTTGAACTGTACAGTAGATCATTTGGGATCCAACTGTCTTAACCACCACACTACTGGATGGCCCCTCATTTAGTCTTTTATTTATTTATTTATTTGGTAGAAGTTTTTTCCTTAAGGCATGTGTGCTCCAGAGAGAGAAAGAGACAGGCAGTGAGAGGAAAAGTGAGAAATCACCCTCAAGGGGGCATGGCCACTCTGCAATGCGTTCTTCTCCATTCTCCTCCCAGGATCTTGGCACTATCTTCAAATTCAGTCACATTCTAACTTACTGAGGATTAGAGTTTCAACCAGTGAATTTGAGAGGGACACAATTCAATCCATAATATCCTTCATTCTTCTCCTTCTTGCTCTGTTGTCAAAAGGCAATGAACACTGAAAAAGACCTCAGGAAGTAAGAGCGAGATGAAAATCCAAAAGGGTTGATAATCTCACTGGTTAATCACCATGTAGCTGTCTTAACAGAGATTGCATAACAAAACAAAATGCAGTTCCAAAAGAGTTGTAATGGGAGTGGGGATAAGGTAAGGGTAAACTTTTTTACAAACTCCATTATATAATTTTCTTTATTTTTTAAAGAATTATTGATTGTATTTTATTTGTTGTTATTATTATTATTATTTTAATTTGACCAGGTCCAGGATGGAACCAAGGTCTGCCATGTGGGAGTCCAGTACCCTAACCACTGCGCCACCTGCTGTCCTCATCTAATCTTTTGTTCAAGTATTGTATGTACTTCTAAAGTTCAGATATCAGAAACCCAACCAATATGCCTAGCTTGTAGCTTGGGAGCATAATTAGAAAATGCCTTAATTACTTTAATCATGTATTTAGCTAAAAGATGGTAACATAGTTGTAGCAATGAAATAGGAGAGTTTTTAATTTTGTAAACACATTTGGATTTCACAACTCTGTCTTTTGTAACAGTGAGCCAAGCTTAACCACTCAATTTCCAGGCATATTTTTTTCAGTTAAGACACATAAACTGTTACCAGTTATGGATTTTATGATTTTCTCCATTTAACTAATATTTATTGAATGCTGACTATGTGCCAGAAAGTGTGAACACAACAGTAAATGAATATTTCACAGTCCTTACAGTCCTTTACAGTCCCTTCTCTCAGAAAACTTATCATCTGAAGAGGTACATAGACAAGTCGAAAAGCCACTATGCCGTGGGTGGGAGGTCACTGAAGAGGCAAGCATAAAGTGCCCAGTCTGGATTCAAGAAGTCAAGGAAGCATTCCTGACTGAAGAGTGTTTAGCTAAGGCAAAGGAAATGTAATGAAGCTCACTTTACTTACTTATTTATTTATTTTACGTTCATTCACTGTGTATCATTACAGCATACAAAATGAATTTTCCCATCCAGAATATACTGTGTATTGGCTCAAGCCAAGATAATACCATACATATTATCTTCAACATATAATTTTCCATTTTGTGTTTGTTAAATGTTTCACTTCTTTCTTTTTTCCCCCTGATTTCTTTCCTCACCCTCTATCATTTCCTACCCTCCTCCCACACTGCCTCTGGTATCCACAGTTTCTCTTCATGCCTTTTTACCATCCATTATTTCAGTTTCTTCCATAGAGTGCAGGCATTCAGTATATATTAAGTGGGGACATACAATGCCTCTCTTTCATAGAATGGCTTGCTTCCCTTAGCAATAAATCTCCCATATTTGTCCACTTTCTATCAAATGCTAGTGTCTCGTTGTTCTGTTTTTGTTTTTGTTTTTGAGAGAGATTTTTGCTACAGTGCATATGTACTCACCAGAGAGACAGAGAGACAGAAAGTGAGAATCACCCCCTAGGGAGAATGGTCACACAGCAATCCTTTCTCTTCCATTCTCCTCTTGGGATTGTGGGCATATACACACACCCAGCATGAGTTTTATGTCCCCACTTAATATATATTGAGCGTCTACACTCTTAAAAAAATATATATACATACATATATATATTTGAAACCATACTGCTTCTGTTGTTATAGAGTCATAAAATTATACAAAGTAAGACATATTTTGAACATTATCTTTAAAATTCAGTATTTTGAAATTTTGAAAGTTGTTTGTAAACTGTCAAGAATTATGGAGTATGAGCTAAAATTCTTTGCTATGTAAAGTAAATGTTTGTGGAAAAATGTAAAAAATAAATAAATTAAAAAATAAATAAATAAACAAAAATAAATAAATAAACTGTCTGGTCCGGGACTTGAATGGTAGTTTACTATATGGGAGTCCAGTGATATAACAATTATGCCAACTTTTGCAACTGGTCAACTTTCATATGGCTGAGTAGTATTCCATAGTATATATATGCCACACTTTTGCAATCCATTCATCTGTTTGTGGACATTTGGGTCTGTTCCATGTCTTAGCAATTGTGACTAATGCTGCAATAAATATGGTTATCCAAGTGTTTATCCCTCTGAGTGCATTCCTAATCCTTATGTGGATACCCAGGAGTGGAATTGCTGGGTCGTATGGTAGTCCTGTTTGTGTCTTTGAGGAACCTCCATATTGTTCTCCACGGTGGCTATACTAATTTATATTCCCACCAGCAGTGTAGGAGAGTTCCCTTTCCTCCACAGTCTCGCCAGCACTTATCATTCTTCATTTTTTTTTTTTTAATCTTAGCCATTCTGACTGGGTTAGATGTTATCTCTTTGTGGTTTTTATTTGCATCTCCCTTATGATAAGGGATGTTGAACATTATTTATGTGCTTTTTGGCTGTTCATATAGCTTCCTTAGAGAGTTGTCTGTTTGGCTTATTTGTCCATCTTTTAACTGGGTTGATCATTTTTTTGGGAGTGAGCTGTTTGAGGAGGTCACTTTCTATATAGCTTTTATTCTTTTATTTCCAAATTATTTTTATTTTGAAAATACACAAATCTTTAAAGTGTTGTAAGAAAAAAAAAAAGAGAAGCCATAATCTTTTTTTGTATTTCTTTCAAATAAATTCACTATTTTTTTAATCATTGTGCCACATTTGCGCCATCTGATCTTTCTCTTTCTCTTTCTCTTTCAATATAAGTCTATGCACACCCAAGAAATATTTTAAATTAAATCAACAATGTCAACTACTATAAAACCTATATTCAAATATCCCTAATCATCCTCAAAATGTCATATATGGCTTCTTTTTTTCTTTTATACAGGGTCAAATCAAGGTTTATTCTAGGCAGACCACCAATGAGAAAGCAGGAAGTAGGGACAGATTCTCCCTCAGAAAGAAGGACTTACCCAACTTAACTTCCTGAAGAACCAGAGGTTTCAGGTCTCCTGATGTAGAAAGTGAGTATTTCTCTTCACACCCATCAACAACCAGTACTGACTTCAGACTGCTGGGCTACTAATCTGAAAATACTTAACACTACTATCATGTTCACCCCATAAAAATATGATGGCCACAGAATTGTAGGGTCCGCCTACCAGTACACAGTCAAGTGGGACGATGCATTGTGCCTTGACCCAAACACACCCTCCACAGGATGCAAAAGTCTCTAGGAACTCTGCGCTTGATGCCTTCGCCTGCGGGTTCTGACCTGCCCCATGTGACTCCAAACACTTACCAGAGCCTTCTGCTGGCCACATCTTCACTAGATGAATTTATGCATAACAATTTAGGGACTTTTCCCTGTTTAATCTTTGCATGGAGCCTAGTACAGTGCCTGAAATATAATGAAAACTTGATCAATATCTGCTCAATGAACAACTTACAAATAACAGTGTATTTCATTTATCATTTTCCAAATGACTCTGTGAAGTGTCAATAACTGCAGTGTGTGTTCATAGGTATTTATGAATTGGCATCATCTTATAAGCATGCGGTTTTAACACCAGTGAATTTCCTCCCATCCCAGCTTGCAGAGAATAAAATGCCAGTGTGTTTTCACTGCCTCCCTGCATATGTCGGTAGTAAAATATTCACGACTTAGAGAATTATGCAGTGTGTTTTCAACAGCAGCTTTTGAAAGCCACTTTTTCCATTAAAACTGTCAGTTTGGTAATACAGCCATGATTTCAAAGCAAAGGAGCATTATGGCGCAAATCAAAGATAGATTACATATTTTATGTTTACATGTTCTAGGACCGTCGCGGCATGAAGTTGTTGGATTTTCTTTTTTTAGACTTTATGTAAGTCTCATCCATTTTGGAATTGGAATGCATCACCTTTATTATGAACCAAATAAAACCAGTGCATAATATATGTGGTATCGCTAGGTCTTATACCTGCTCTGCTTGCGAGCAAGGGAAAACAATGGCAGTGAGAAATGGAGAAAGTCCTTACCTTTTGCTTTACTTTTTGCTAAATGAATTCATCTGTATCTTTGAGCTTCCTTGCATTTTTGTAAAGATGTGCAAATATTAATTACATCTAACTGCTAGAAAAATAACAAAACTAACAAATTTATAACCAAAGGAACTTAAAAACGAGAGGAAGATCTGGTGCTGTTAAGTTGGGGTTTTTTTAATTAGGAAAAAGTATATTAATATCTTTAACAACTGGTTGCAATGAAAAACTATTACTGAGTTCCTGGTAAGAAGGAAAAACTACTTGGCAATAAGACAGCCTGTATCTTAATTACAGGATACAGTGCATCTGCAGGCGTGTTCAGTTTGCAGGACTGAGGAAGGAGAATAAAACGAACTAAAGCTTTTGAAATAGCAGTATTTGTTCATACGTGGTGAAATTCTTCAACGGCACATGAAAATGGCAAGATGGCAGTCTGTTTAAATACAATGAGATAGTACGCTGTAGAAATTTCTATCTTTAGCAATATGGTGGCAAATGAGTGCTGTATAAGTTAAACTAATAATGAACATTCCTACAGTCCTAGAGTCAAATCAGATAAGGACTATTTTCTTTTTAAAAAAATAATTCATTTGAGTTTTATTATTATTACTTCTTAGTTTGACCAGAGAAAGACAGAGAAAGGGAGAGAGAAAGGGAAAGTGAGAAAGTAAGCCACCAGGTCTGGGACTTAAACCACTATTGGCCATATGGGAGTCCAGTGCCTTCATCATGCCACCTGCCGGCCCCAAGAACTATTTTATATAAGCATCTCTCTGGTCAACAAGTCACCATAAGGGGGGAAATGAAGTGAAAATAATATAGGTGGCAATGGAGAGTCATGATTAAGACTGTGGACTCTGGAATCAGCCACCTTGGATTCAAACCCTCTGCCACATTTAACAGCTCTTAAAATTAGCCACTTAGCCTCCACTGTGCCTTGCTTTCCTGATTTCTAAGTGAAAGATCAGACCCTTAGTCTAGTTAACCCGACTTTCTTCCTAAGAAGCTTCTTCTTTACCCTTAAAGGTGAAAACTAACAACTTACTTACCAGACTTTCTTCAGCTAGGGCTGGTCATATGGGGCTCTCTGGCTAGTGAGACATGATCAAGAGTCTGGAGTTAGATGCTAGGAAAGAATTTGCTTTCCTATAAAACAGACAGCAATAGCTAGCTCTATTCTTTCCTCGATCTTCTGGCTTTGGATACAGAGGAGACTGGCCTCGACTTTGCTGAACCACAGAAGAAACCACCACAACTGATCATTTCCAAACGTCTTTCTGTGTAGGAAAAATAAGCATCAATTTTTAATATATCATGAGTGGAATTCTCAGTAATGTGCAGCTATAAGCATTTTCACTGATGTAATGAGATCAGTAACATACCTACTTGGTAGAGACGTTGGGAAAGGTGAAATGAAACGTCCACACAAAGCACTTAGTACAGTACCCAGCACCATTGCCTGGTACACTATCACCAGCTAGTAAAGGTAATGGCAGCAGTGTCATCATCATCATTATCATTTTAATTTGAAATCTGCTAGGAAAGAGAGTACACTTTCAACATAACATATCCCTACGTGTGCAGCCCTTGGGGTCGTGCTTCTAGGGCAGAGGATATTCAAGGACTCAAGGAACCCTCAAGTTTAATTGGCTCCAAAGAGAATCCAATACCTGAAAGGACTCAAATGTGGCCCCCAGAGGGGCGTTGCCTACTGCCACAAGTCCCCACAGACATTGAAGAATCTGAGTCAGCACTAAAGCCCATTGTAAAAGAAAGAAAAATAAGGTAAATCAGAGCATTTACAATGTGGAGTTACAAGAGATTTGATTAGATATAAAATATGGATATAAAGATTATGAAATAAAATACATATGGAACAAGTCAAGTTGGTCCAATGGTCAGGATGTTAAGGGTACCAGATCCTACATGGCCAGTTGCATGGTTCAAATCCCAGTCCAGCAGCTTGAAAAGCAGTCTGTTTATATGTGTGCATGTACCTAACATCCCAACGAAGGGAGAAAAGGTGACAGGATTGTGACTTGGGAGTACCTGTGGGGGACTTTCTCTCACTCTCACTCTGTCTCTCTATCTCTGTTAAGTACATGTGCCCTCTGGCATAAAAATAAAAATAAACGTAATAATAAAAGAACAGAGTAAATTCAATGCAGAATCCAGACAGGAAATACATGTAATATATTATTTTATTTTTTAAATAAGTTTGTATTTTAGAGAATTACTTCTTCAAAAATTAATAGTTAAACTATTTTCCTCTCACCTAGTGTTAAAAAGAAACAAATATTGGGACCAGCAGTTGGTAAAATGGCTATGTCGCTGGACTCCCATGTAGTAAACCACAGTTCAAGTCCCAGTCACGGTGGCTTACACTTACGCCAGGTGCATGTACGTGCATGCCCAAGATCCCAAAAGGAGAAGGGATTGTGACATGGCCATCCCCCCAGGGGGTGATTTCTTGCTTTCTGTCTCTCTGTCTCTGTCTTTCTGGCGAGTGCACACTTCCTATAGCAAAAACCCCCCCAAAAAAAAAAAAAAAAGAAAGAAAAGAAACAAATATTTGCTACTCCACCGCCACAAATGTAATGCACACTCACCATCAAAAGTACACTGCCAGTTTCTCTTTGGCAAAGAGCAGCGCAAGTCAGATCCCGAAGCTAGTCACCACATTACCAAGTGGCAAACTCCAGGTTATCAAAACAAAACAAAACCAAGCAGTCATCCCAGGGTGGCACTTTGTTTCTGAGAGGCCATCTCTGATTGACAAAGAACCTCCTCATTGTCGCTGCAGCATTTCCAAGCCCATGCTCAGATCCTTATTATGTGGGTGGAGGAGCTAGCCGGCCACAGCAGCCAGGCAGCAGGGTAGGAAGGGCAGCTGGTGAAAACCCACACGGGTCATGTGCCCACAGTCACAGAGGAGCTGCTTCCACTGCCACTGCCCTGTTCTGGTCTTTGCCACTGCCTGGCAGGGTCCTAGATACAGGTTTACTCCAAATGCTTACGGTCACTCAAACGAACAATGTAAGTGTAAAATAAACAACATTATGTAATTCTCCAATTTATCGAGCTGGCCCTTCTGGTGCAGAATAGACCTACTTCCTGTCTTCTGGGTAAACAGTGTGCGATTCAAAGCTCTGTGCCACACTGGCCCGTAGACAGAGCTGTCCCGTCTCTGGCAGCACAACTGTGACTAGCACAGTGCCCCTTTCTCTCCCTTCTTATTCATAGTGATGGAAGGATGAATTGTAGCTTTAACTTTGAGCTTCTGGCATTGGTCCATTTGTACCACCACCCTGGCATTATTTAAACACAGTGTGCTTCATATTTATGAGCTTACAAAATTTCTGGTCTCCTGCTTCTGCCATTCTTAAGAACCATCAAGGGAAAAGGGTGTGACCATAAAAGCTAGTGTGTTACAAACCTCATTCAAATGCAGGCAGTGTATTGGGAATCTTAATTCTATTAGAGCATGGACAATGAATGTATTTGTGTTAGTTACTTTCCCACTTTGAGGTTAAACAAACCAGTGAATGGGACTCCGGGTGGCGGCAGAATGAGACACTGCACTGGATGACGCAGGCAGACAAATGCCAGGGAGCATTTTTAAAAACAACAAGCCTCTTTCCTGCCTTCCCATGACTTTTTAGCAATTTGGATTCTGTAAATGGAAATGAATAGTTCCAGTCCTCCAATATCTTCATTCAGCAGTTCGGTTCCGAGGTTCACGTGATGCATTTATCTCTATGGCTGCTTCTAAGAAAATGGACCCCATTCAAAGGAGGTCTGAATTACCGCAGTAAATGTGTTCCGTCTACTTTTAAATTGATATCCTTTCCTGAATAAAGTTCTAATTTGCAATAATTGACAGACTGAATGAATGCTGCAAACCTCCTACCAATGCCACCATAAGACTTGTTTCCTACTAGTGTGATTAAGTGAATACAGATGTGACTAAAACACCACATGCACACACAAGCACACACGTGGGCCACACCTCTGACAATGTAGGCTCTGGCTCAGGTCTCCTCCATCTTTCCATCTGTCACTGACATGCAGCACTTATTCAGAAGGGGCAAGGGCTGCCATAATCTGCCTCTACTACCTGCCCAAAACTCACTGCATACACAGCTACTTTTTACCCCTGGGATCCAACATGAGTTTTAAATAAAACTGGAGGAATAAGATTCAACTTGCTTATTGTTAGAATATCTTTAGGTAGAGGATCTGGCAAAGACTGTGGAGACAAAATAATCACAGAGCTTGAAAAATTTGGGTAGTGTCCATTATCACAGCTATTGCCAATATCCTGCATTGTGAGCCTGAATCTGTGCTGAACACAGGAAGCGTCATTTAACAAGCATCAGAAACCAACTGAGGGGTGCCAGATGGTGGCATAGTGGTAGAATGAGCACTCTGTGAGGCTGACCCACATGGGAGGGTTCTAGGTTCACATCCAGAAACTTCCCTGAGGAGGCTGAGCAGGCACAAGCCCCTGATGTGGGGGGGGATAATCATGGCATCAGAAATTTCTTGGGAATGCTGTCTATCTGTTCCCTCTCACTCACTCTTTCTCAAAAGAAATAAATTATTTAAAAAAAAAAAAAGGAAAAAAAGCACTAAGAATTAAACCCTTCCAAATCAGGCAGGTGTTGACTGATTAGACTGAATACCAACAAGAACAAAAAGAATAGATTAAACATGGGTGAAATGGCGTGATATGATTCTTTAGGTGCCACAATTTTGACAAGCCCCCAAGTCTAGTAGGAATCACTAAAGACAAAATATCCTACCCCTTGGGGCCAGAAGTTGTCATGATGGTTAAGGCGATGGACTCCCACATGGCTGACCATAGTTCAAGGCCCTCACCTGGCAACTTGTTTTCTTCATTTCCTTCTCTCTCTTGTCAAATTAAAAAATAATAATAATAATAGATAAAATTAAATAAATAATTCTTTAAAAAATATATTCTGCCCCTTACCCCAAGAACCTCTCCCCTTCGGCAGAGGGATACTCATTCTATTCTTAAAATCTCATTAAATAAAGGGAATGACACAAATCATCTTGGTTAGAGTAAGCATATGTTTTACTGAGTCCCTTGATCCTCACTTGTTCTCACCTAACTGACATCAATAAATATTTACATATTGCTGGTATTTTTAAAAGTTTAAAATTTTGGTAAAAGCTTGATTTCTAAAGAAGAAAAATGAACTATTTAGGTATTCTTAGGGTTAAAGTCAATTTTCTTTTTAAGTTTGTTTATGTATTTCTTCTGTGAGAGGGAGACTGAAAAAGAGACACAAAGAAAGGAAAAAGTATCCCCAACAGGGTTTTTATGCCACTATCAATCCCCAGTTTCAGCCTGTCATGATAGGAAGATGAATATGCCACATGTGCATAAGGAGACTTCAGGACCCAGACCCAGAGCATTCCCATGCAGCCTCAGCAACACGGAGCATTGTATTTTCCCTGTACCACCGTGACTGTCCAAAAAGTCAAATTGAAAAGAGAAGAAAGTTGGGCAAAGATAAGAAAAAGGATCTCTCAAGAAATAGTAGAACCAAGGCCAGCAGGTACATGGTGGTTGGGGAACTGAACTCCCACATGGCTGACTGTGGTTTGAGAATCATACTTGGTGGCTTGCTTTTTCACTTTCCCATTCTATCTCTGTCTCTCTCCAGTGAGCACATGTGGCCTATAGAGAAATTAAGATAACAATAAAAATTAATTAATTGAATTGAGTTAATCATTTTTTTCAAAGAAATGGTAGGGGCCAGCAGGTGGTATAATGGTTATGTCACTGGACTCCCACATAGTCGGAGTTCAAGTCCAAGACCTGGTGTCTTAAAATTCGCACAAGACATGTGTGTGTGCATACCCAAGATCCTGAGAGGAGACTGGAGGAGAAGGGATTGTGACGTGGTCATCCCCTACAGGGGATGATTTCTCACTTTCTGTCTCTCTATCTCTCTCTGTCTCTCCAGTAAGTGTATGCACCCTACAGCAAAAAATCTCTCTTGAAAGAAAGAAAGAAAAAGCAAAGAAAGAAAGAAAAAAGGAAAGAAATAATGAGAGAGAAAGAGAGAGAAAAAGAAAAAGAAAAAGAAAAAGAAAGAAAGAAGAAAAGAAAGAAAGGAAGAAGAAAGAGGGAGGAAAGAAAGAAAGAAGTGGTAGGATGATTGGCTTCATATGAGATCATAGGATTCTTACTTTATCACTTTCCCCATATCTAAGGACTGTAGCTATAGAATGTTTTCTATCAGATCTATAAGTAATGAGACAGTGTGATGAGCCAAGTGGCAATTTTTAATTATGTTAAGAGAGATTCAGCCTTGGAAATTAGCTAGAAGGTACATGGTGTTTGAGACTAATTTAAAATCAGCCCTGTGGGCTAGTGGTTAAGGAAGTCAGACCCCACATGGCCCACCATGTAGCTTAAGTCCCAGCCTCAGGGGCTTGAAAAGCACACAGGCATATGTGTATAGCTACCCAAAACACTGACAGGATGGAGAAATGGAAGAGATTGTGTTGGGAAAACCTTCCACTGTGGGGTGCTTATCTCTCTCTCTCTCTCCCTCTCTCTCTCTCTCTCCCTGTCTCTCTTGGGCAAGTATATACGTTCCCTTTGACAATAAAATTTTTAGAAAAGAAGATGACTAACAAAGTCTGTCATTCAATCCAGTCACTTATAATAAGTTATAAATCTATTCGGTGATAAATTCCTTCAGGATATAGTAAGATGACCTACATTAACACCACCATTCTTAAGTATGGACTAGATCTACAGAAACAAGTGAACACAAGTCTCATAACTTCTATTCAATGCATTTGTCTGAAACATCAGCTGATTTATATAGAAAACGACATTACGTGTTAGAGGCAGGAAATCCCTTAAAAGTTCAGGGTTGAAACATCTGAACTTTCCAGCCCAGACTGGTCACTCTATGGCACAAATTCTTTCCAAAATGTTAACACATCTAAATCTGTATTTATATAATGGCAGAAATAATAGGGGGAAAAGTATTTAAATCAAGTTTAAACTAAAGCGGCTGAAAACACTGGAGACTTCCCAAATTTCTTCTCTCTCCCACATCAAAGAGAGTTGTGCTTCCAGTCAAAAATATCATAGAATATTCAGCTATTGGCTGTCTTCTACCTACTCATTTTACCACCAAGAATTTGAAGCCTATATCATGATTCTCCCATGACAGTGAACTAAAGCCAGATATAAAGGCCTTCTCAGTATGATATATCCCTATTGCAGACAGACAAATAAATTTAAATTTTAATGTCCTTTGGGGCAGGGAGTGTATTTAAACATCTCTCTTTTCATGACATGTAACAATAGAAACATGTACATTTAAGGACCTAATAATTTTTCATTATGATAGAAGTCCTAAACAATAAAATCTTTCCATATAGAAAATAGGCAGAGCATGAAGAGTGACTATGGCAGTTTTCGTCTTTCAACCAAGTCAACCAACAAAGGACGGCCTGAACTCATCAGAATGAGAAAGTATTTCGGCCCCAGTTCCTATTTAGCCCTTGACCTCGTATGTGACTGACAAGCGGAGTGGTGATTTGGGAATGCGAGCAGACACCTGTCCACTGAGGAATGGACTGGAGCCAACAGCTCATTACACAGAAAACTACTAAACAGCCATTGTAGAACAACGACTTTTCATCACCTGGGTCAGATACAAACCAATAACCTAGAGGTGAAAGGCTGTCCATCAAATTCCAGTTCCCACTTCCCAGGTCCATTCAATTCCATCTATTCAATTTTGAGGACTTTCTTCTATAGGTTTGTGCAAAAGAGGCCATGTGATTCAATAGAGTTCAGACTGTTATTATTTATGGGATGAACTGAAAGGATTATAGATTCGATCACAATTAAGTTCGCTCCTAATGAATCTGCAGGCTTTAAATAATCTTCTCAAAGTGCACATCACTTTTCTTTTCTCCTTAGATACTCTTGAGAGAAGGCACACTGGGTTATTTCAATGGTAGATACTCTCAGCCCTGAAGTGGATTTGACATGTAGACGAAGCTGTTAAGCCCAAGACTGTGAAGTCCACACTAGCTCCAGTGTTCCCGATGTCTGAGCACGTATTCATGAATTAGCAGCCCAAGTGTTTAATTTTCATGCAAGTACTTATGTGTTTACTAAAGATTAGCATTTTAATTAGTCTATATTTTTCTCTGAGACAATTGGCACAAATAGTATTTGCAGATACCTGACTAAGAGGATGTAGAGTGAAAAAAAGAAAAGGGTCACACAGTTTTATTCAAAAATCCTAATTAGCTAGTCATTCCCTTAGCATGAAACAAAATGACATGAAGTGTAAGTTAGGTAACCACTGAGTTTTTGTCTGGCTGGTTTGGTTTGAGGTTTTGTGTTTTCTGGCTTTTTTTTTTTTTTTTTTACTTTATTTATTGGTTATTTTCGTAGAAAATTTTCTTCTCTATTAGAGCTTTCTATAGAGAGTTCAGCAAGTCTTTTCTCTCAGATCTCTTTGTATTGTGTATTTGGGTCATGCTTGGAATATTAAACATTTTGTCTACTCCATTTTAAGTTCTGATAATATAACCATATGAAGTGGCTTTAATTTAGCTAATTTCTGAGAGACATCCAAAGGAAATGATTGAGGTACTTCAGCTCTGTTTAAAGCCTTTCTGTTACGATTGGATAAAATCTTTACTGAGAGACTTCTTTATGGAACTGCTGGAAAAAAAGTACAAGTTGTTAAAAACATGACACAAGAATTTACAAAGCAGCAGTTTTAAGACTGGGTTGGGGGACTGCAGAACCCCAGCAAGTTACTTTACCTTTTCCCTTATTATCATATTATTAAAATGGAAAACTTTTTTAAATTCCCCTATTTTTTTTCCAGGTGCAACTTTTTCTTTTATTCCTTATCTCATAGTTTTTCTTTTCTTAATATTGTTCTATATTTTCTGCTTTAATATAAATGTTCTTTTTAAAGTTTATTTCTTCCTTTCTTCTTTGAGTGAGAAAGACAGAGAGAGAGAAACAGAGAGACAAAGAAACAGCACCCCAGAGTCTTGACCAAATGATCCACCCAGTTTCAACCAGCCCCAGGTCATGGGCAAATGTGCCCAGCATGCCTAAGGAGGTCTCCAGACTTGAACCCAGAACCTTCCCAGAGGCATCAGTCTTGCAGAGTACCTTGTCTCACTGTCGCATCACTGGCCCCGGGATATGTTCCTGTTTTGGTAGTACTTTCCCATGAATTCACAGTATGAGATTTGTTCTTTCAATAACTCTCTCATCAATGTTTCTTGGAAATTTTCTAAAATAACATGCTTGGAAAGCATTACTTAATGTTCATTTGTTTCAGATGGTCTAGGGTTTAAGCACTGACTACCCATATCTAATAGAAAAATTTTGAAAGTTTAAAGACTGTGTCTTTAGGTTGATCCAACATAATTTTTGCTTGGTATTATCTTTTTGTATGTGATAGTTAATTGGAAGGGGAAAAAAAGGGAGATTTTAAAAATTAGCATGGCAGATTTGAGCCTGGGAACACCCAATGATGTGAATGTCATATGAACTTTTTAAAATGTATAATAAAATCTGATCATCATCATTGGCATGGTTATGACTAAATGTCATGTTCATATATTTGATGATGTTATATATAACAGTGCGGTGTTGTTATAACATGTAACATGACATTTGACAGACATTAAAGGGCTCTGTGAAGAGGAAAGGGCAAGGAGACTAGAACCATCAAAATTTTCATAAAAAATAAAACAAAACAAATGAAAGAGCAAGTGGTTAAAAAGGGAATTGCTATTATGGTCTCTGCTTTCATAGAATCACTCAGAAAATTAAAGCCTTGAAATTTGGGCCCTTTGATATTATTTTTCAAAACTGAAGTGCCCCTGGGAAACTTCCACTCCCATCATGAAAACTCCAGCTACTTTATAAAACACAATGAGCCTTCATTTATCCTACATTAACAGAGCTAAGGCAATCCCACAAGCCAAGCTCAGTATCAAAACTCTTGGGGTTGACTTCACCTTTTATACACCTTCTGAAATGCACTTCATATTTCTTCACCCTCTCAAATTGAGTTCACTGATATAATCACTATTTTATTGATGACTTGGAGTCATCGTAGTAAACATTAATTATTATGCTGTTAAGACCTTGTTAGACTATTAATGGTGAGGTCATTTGCTCTGAAAAGAAATTCTTCCATATGACTGTTTTCTCCAATTCTTATATTTGACGTTTATTTTTTTTAAGATTTATTCATTTTTAATTATATTTATTATCATTATCCTTCAATTTTGAGACAGACAGAGAGAAAGGGAGAGTGAGAAAGCAAGCCTCCAGGTCCAGGACTTGAACCGTGGTCGGCCACATGGGAGTCCAGCACCTCAACCACCACTCCACCTGCCAGCCCTGACATTTATTTATATTTATCCCTTCAAGTTTTCAGCTGTTCCTGTTTACTGCTATCAATATTTCTATGTCTAACAGTCAATTTAATATTCCAATTTCAAATTCTAATTGGAAACCCAGATAATCTGAAGTTGGAATTATGTGAAGTAATGAGGCATTCTCCTTAATATATGAAATATAGTGCAGATATTACAGCATCTGTGTTTCTTTCTTAAAAGTTTCTTTGCTGGACTAGCAGATGGTTTGGTGGTTAAAGCACTAGATTCCACATGGTCAACTGTGTGGTTCAAGTCCTTAACCTAGCAACTTGGAAATCATGCCGGGTAGATGTACATGTGTGCACAAAATCCTGAGAGGAGAATGGAGAAGGGATTGTGGTGTGGCCATCCCCTCTGGGAGATGACTTCTCACTTTCTGTCTCTGTCTCTGACCAGCTCATGTGCCCTATAGGAAAAAAATCTGAAGGGAAAAAAGTTTTCTTTGTTTACTTTCTTGATTTCAGCTGCATCACCTATTCGTTTCAGCAGCTGAATAGGTGATCTTAGATAAAGGAGATGTTACTGTATTCAAACCTCTGAGTCCATGTGACAAAAAGAACCAGGATGGTTAAATTTAATGCACTGTACGCTGACCACTTGATCTGGACGTTTTTAATCCTTAATGATAGAGTCAGCCACACCAAGATTTTTTCTTCCTGCTACACATACAATCAGAGCCATGGGTTGGCCTCAAAGCAGTTTCTTTTCAATTGTTAAAATTATTGAAACTGGGGCTGGCAGGTGGTGTGGTGGTTAAAGTACTGGACTCATGCATGGCCGACTATGGTTTGAATCCCAGACCTGGTAGATTGCTGTCTTACTTGCCCATTCTCTCTCTCTCTGTGTCTCTCTCTGGTCAAATTAAAAATAATAATAACAAATAAAAATAAATAAATAAATATTTTTTAAATTATTGAATTAATTTTTGAAGTTTCACAAAGGTTTTGGAGACATGCTTAAGAAGACTACTTCCATATATTTTATTTCCCTTACATTTTTATTGCTATTATTACTAGCATTCATTTTCAAATTTTATCAATACTATATTTTGGAAAATATTTTCTGTGCAAAATAAATTCTATATCATATAAAATTTAAAAGTTATGCATAGAAATCATATAAAGCAGTGAAATATTTACATCTGGCATATGTCTGCGTCTAAGCTTATTTTATAGACCGATCATTTCTTTTATATGATTTTAATTATTATTCTAATGCTTAATACATTTTCAAAGCCCTTTTCCCATGTTACATCATTTCATATGATAAATTCACATTTCCAAATAGTATCAGTCATTAACTCTGCAAACATCAGTATGAAGTAAACAATACCAGAATTGTCCCTTTCTAAGTGGCCCCTATTCCACAGATGAAACTGAGTCAGAAAGATGGCACATAATTAGGTTGGTCACAAAGTAAGATTATGTAGGGCACTTAGCTATTTTGGGATTACTAAACATTTATTCATTTTGTTTCTCATGTAAATTTGCTAGATTTCTTTACTGGATAAGCACTTCATTGTGACAGCCATGTAAGATGCTCTTGGTCATCTTATATGAGAAATTATTTGCGTTTAGAGAAATAATCATTCTTGTTTTACTGGCCTTATAATGCCTAGGGAAGGGCTTTTTGATTCAAGTTTTGGGTTTAAGTATCTGACATTTTGAAATTTATTTGCAGACATGGCTAAAAATGTTTAAATACGTGGCTTTTGCTATTCTAATGTCATATACAGACCGCTTACACACATATTGCTTTCTGTTTGTTCAGAGCTTTTACACTTTCTTAGCTTATGTCCCAATTCTTCAATGTCTTGAGTGATTGCATGAGGAGCAGGTTAGGACTGACCTTAGCCAGAACTGGAATTTTCTCCTAATTCTAAGATAGAAATCCATTGTTAACCAATGATTGTAAGTCTGGTTAAGGCAACTAGATCCCACATGGCTGACAGCAATGTTTCAAGTCCTGGACTCAGCAGCTTGGGAAACGGGCCGGACATGTTTGCGTGTGCTCCCCAAATCACAAAAGTAGAAAGAAGTAGAGGAGAAAGGATTTCAGCATGATCATTCTCCATGGGGGATACTTTCTCACTTTTCTTCTTTCTCCACTGACTGCATACACCTTCTGGCAATTAAAAAAAAGAAGAAAGATACTGTTTGCACTGAAAGAAAGAACATCTCCATAGAAATAAGGTGATCAGGTTTCTGTTTCCTCCAGAAGTACATAAATTCTTCCAACATACAGTCCCTGAAGGTCTATATGTCATTTTCCACAAGCTCCTGTTCATTCTTCAGACCTCAAAATGGGATATTCTGAAATTGCCTCTCTCCCCAAGAAGGCTGCAGAAACCCTAGAAAAGCTGAATCCTTGTCTTTCTTGTTTGTGATGCCAAAGAAATACTTGCTGAATTAATAAACAATATTTTCCAAATCAGGGGTTCCCAAGTGCCAGGCTACAGACAGGTGCTGGTCTGTCCGGCCACTCAACAGGGGAAGGGTAACAGGCAAGTGAGTGAGGCTTCATTTGTGTTGACAGCCACTCTCTGTCACTCCCATTGTCACCTAAGCTCTGCCTCCTGTGGGATCTGTGGAGGTACTGAACTCTCACGGGAGTCTGAAGTCCACTGTTGTGTGACTGTGTCAAGGCCTTCTGAGAGGCAGTAGTGCAGGACTGCAGTGCATGACGAATGTGGGGCTCTTGGGTCACCTCAGGGCCAACCCCCTCTCCCTCACCATCACCTTTGCCCTGTCCATGGAGGGATTGTCTTTCAGGAGGCTAATCCCTGGAGCCAGGAAGGTTTAGAACCACTCTTCCAAACTGATTGCCAGCTTCTATAAAATAAGTATATCCCTGGTGTCAATCCTCAGTGGGCTGCTATTTTTATTCATATGGAACTTTTTTTTTTTTCCTAGCAGTAAATTGTTAAGCATCTTTAGTTCTACTTCACTTCAGTTCTGGAAAAGCTATTTGTTCAATTATAGTCTTAAAGAGATGACATAATTTGGGACCAGCACCTGGTGTAGCCGTTACATTGCTAGACTCTCACATGGCTGACCACGATTTGAATCCTGGACCCGGTGACTTAAAACTCAGGCCAGGTGCTTGTGTGTGCGTGCTCAAGATCCCAGTAGGAGAGGGGATTGCAGCATGGCCATTCTTCCAGGGGGGCTGATTTCTCACCTTCCCTCTCACTGTGTCTCTCTATGTGGCTAGTGCACATGCCCTAAGGCAATAACCTCTCAAAAACAAACCAAAAAAAAAAAAAAGAGTAGATTTTGCATAATTTATTCCTAAATTGAGTTATTAAATTGAGCATCTAATCATTTTCTATAGCAAATAAGAAGCATGTTGATAAGACAATTGAAAATAGTCATTTAGGTATAGGGTTTTTACCACACAAAAAACATCATTCAGTTTCTCAGTGATATGACCTTGTTTTTCAGAAGACACCACTAAATGACAAAAGATATGAGAGCTATGGAAATCTCCAAAGCTAAAAACATTGTGAATACTTCAGAGAGACAAACCAAAACACACAGGGCCAGTCGAGAGCAATGAACTGGATAAGAACAGTTCTCGTTATCCACCCAACTGCTAGCCACTGTGACAAACTCATGTTTAGGCAAATGGAAGCAACAGCACTTCTCGAATATTTATAGGTTATGAGTCTGAAAGGTGAGAAATTTCGGGGTGATGTATTTGAGGCCCATAAAAGAACAATACAGTCTGTTGCAATCCTGCAAAGGCAAAGCAGGTAAGTCCCATATGGCCCGTTTTTGGTTCTTTTTTTTTTTTTTTTTTTTTTGAGAGTTCCACACGCTTGGGAGAAGAAATAAAATTTTGATTCTGGCCCATAAATCCAAAGTGGTTTTTCAAGGTTTGAAATTCTTACTCTTTCTGAATTATAACTCTGCCCTGCTTTGGCATTGGAAGGTATTCATGACTGCTATCAAGGTAAAATAGAAATTGATGGATTGAAAGACCATGTTTCTTTAGCCTGTGTCACTCGGAGAACTAGGATTTATTATGTGTTCATTAGTTCTAGGACTATGGGGCCATGGTTGGTGCCTTTTATGTTAATGAATCCCTTGATTCACTTCTGAGGTATTAGAGGTGAGAAAACCTATGCAGCCTGGCTAACTCTCACTATAACTGAAATAAGCTGTGTCCTCCTTGTGCCCTTTTTATAAGATAGCATTGCTTAAGAGTTTGAGTTCTAATTTGCCATACTTGGCAATAATGAAGTAATAAAGAATGTTTGATGTTGTTAGTATCAAAAAAAATTTAAAAACAAAACAAAACAAAAAATAGGTTATTGTGGGGCTGGCAGGTGGTGTGGTGGTTAAGGGTGCTGGACTCCCACATGGCCGACCATGGATCAAGTCCTGGACCTGGTGGCTTGCTTTCTCACTTTCCCTCTCTTTCTCTCTGTCCCTTTCTGGTCAAAGCAAAAATAAATAAAGTTAAATAAAATTAAATAAATTTTTAAAATAGGTTATTGACAACTATAAGGAAAAATAAATGTTCAAAGAGTAAGTCATCATCCGTTGGAAAGAATTTCCCCTAAAGATCAGAGGAAAGCTATACCCACTTTTGTGGGAAGATTGTATCTAAGAGGCAATAATCCCAAAGGAATGAGATCGCAAATGACTAACCACAGCCAAGGAAGGTAGAAAAAATGCAAGTATGAGCTGCCACAGAGAGCATCCAGATAGGCTGCAGAACATAGCTCTGGGGCAAAGAACAGTGGTAGAAATTTCTTGGTAACTTTATCTTAGAAATTTGAAAGCTGTATATCATTAAAAAAAAAAAACCTGGAATTTATAGGTAGAGATGTATTATCAAGCTTCTACATTTCTTAGACTACTATAGCTCAAGGTTAATTTAGCTAGTAGTACCCTGAGAGCCTCATGTAGAATTTAAAATAGCCTGAACACAAACGATGGCATTAGAGACTATACAGAAAAGGGGAGAACAGTCAAGTGACATAGTTCATAACAGTGACCCTTGACCTTGGCTGTATTTATATATATATATACCCAACCCCCAGAAATGGGTTTGGGACCCAGATTGGGACTCCATGCATCCCTGCTTTTTAAATTGCTCCTGAGAAATTCTAAAGTACTGTCAGGGCTGAGAATTCCTGAGTTACAGCAGTGGTTTCTTCATGTGGAAATATTGTCATTTGCAAAAATTACAAACACATGGCAAAACGCTTGACCTAAATATACAGTCAGAATCTAGCTCTAAAATACCTTTCTAGCCTTTTTTCCCCACCATTCCTCATTTCAATATATTCTCTAAACACACACAGCTTTTATATGCCTCTGTGTCTCCTTCCGACTTTAATATATTTTACCTGCTCTGCTTCTTCTTCTCCAGCTGGTAAATCAGACCCTCTGGAAAAATCCAGCCCAGTGTCACTTTTTCAATGATGTTTCCTCGGGAATCGTTCCCTCCGTCCATGATTCCCGAGCACTTTATACAATCACAAAGCCTAGTGCTCCTATTGGATTAAAGTTTATTGTTCAGTCTGCCACACACCCAAGTCCATGATGAAACCTACAAGTTCTGCTGAAAGCTGGTCCTTAGGCAGCCATTTTTTTAATTTGCAGCCCTGATTCATTGGCCACAGCCTATTGGATCAGGGCAAGTCGCCATCAAAGCACAGTCATTCCATAGGATAACCAGGGATCTATGAGCCAGGATCCAAATGCAGGTCCACTGGGATTCCAAAATCTGTGTTCTTTCCACTCTGTTCCACTGCCAGTTTCTTCTTTGCAATGATCATACATGTAATAATAGTTGGGTAGATCTTAATGATATCATAGTATTTCTTTTTTTTTTTTCCAGAAGGTGCATCCCCTCACTAGAAAGAGACAGAGAGAGAGAAAGCACCCCAACCCCAGTGGGGTGTGATCACACCACAATTCTTTCTCCTCCATTACTTCATTCTTTCAGGATTTGAGGCACACACAAACATAGCTGCCTTCATCCTTACACCCTAGGCCAGCCTTCATAATGAAGGCTTAATATTCAAGTCATAGTTATCATATAAAATTCTGAAAATAAAATCAGCAAGAAAAAATTTAATTACCTACAATCTCATAACCAAGAGTATAGTAAGGAAAGAATATTTGGATATTTTAAAGTTATGTACAAAATTAAAACCCATCAGGAATGACATATTCTTTTACAAAATAACTCAACATGCTAATAATAATCTATAATGTTAAGTTAACATAGTTTATGTTAGGCACTTATTTTATATTTACTTTTTATAGAAAATACTGGAACAAATATTATGGTAAATTCTTTGTATTTATTCTTTACTGCTTTAAAAGATATGATAATAGAAACTGAATTCTAGATTAAAGGATACACACGCTTTCAAGATTTTTCTATGAATTTCCCCACATTCTCTCTGACACTTAATATACTAACTTTAAAAGAAAATCTTTGCTAGTTTTATAGCTGAATATGATATTTCATTGTTTCGATTTGGATTTCTTTACCAGTTATTTTGAACACTTTTCTTTCTGCTTTTTCTATGGAGGGAGAAGCATTTATATTTCTTCATTATGAATTTTTTATTCCATTTGCTTCTTTTCTTCTTGAATTGTTTTACTTACTGATTAGTAAAAACTTCTTATATGGTACTGGTATTACCCCTCTCCTGCCATATAGGTGAAAACATTTTTTTCTTATTTTATAAACTACCGTTTTATTTGCTTATGTATTTCATTGCCAGTGTGCACATGTTCAGTCTGCTACACACCCAGGACTAGCTTTGAAGCTGATAAGCAGAGAGAAAGAGTGAGTGAAAGATTGAAAGCAATCCTGGGCATGGTCACACCACAATCCCGTGTCCATTTCTTCATCCTCTCTGGATTTGGGACACACATGCACACATGCCCAGTATGTTTTTTTTAAGCCACCAAAGCCAGGATTCAAACTGTGGCAGTCATGTGGGATCTGGCTCCCAATGCACATTGCCTAACCATTGTACTACCAGGCTGGACACTTACCCATTCATTGTAAGGTGTTTTCTGATATGCAGAGAGTTTATTTCTTATAGATTAAATATATCAACTTCTGTGTTTACTTCTACTTTAGAAATCACACTTAAGAAGGTATTCCCTGCCCCAGAATTTACCTCATGTTCTCATATTCTAAATTCTGTTCATTACAGTTTTTATCATCTGGGATTGTTTTATATATATATATATATATATATATATATATTTTTTAAGTCGAACTCCACTTTTTCCTAAATAGTTCATAGTTTCTGTAACATAATGTCATTAATTTCAAATGCCAACTTTATTCCACATTAAAATTGTTTTAAAGTTTTATGTACATCAAAATGTTTCTAGATTTTCAGTTAGGTTCCATTGATCTGTCTATATTCCTATGCTGATACATTCTATGTTAATCACTGCAGTCTTGCCAAATTATTATCATTAGGAGTACTCTGCCTTTTAATGTTTTTTTTAATTATAATTATTTGCTTATTTTGGCATAGGAACTGCAATATTTTTAGAATGACTTTGATGTTTTCATTAGTATTTAATTAGATAGAGAAATTATTGTGGGATTTAGCACCCCATTTCTAGTTACATCATTGAGAATAATGCCTACAATAGTACAAATACTAAATGAATGATCAATAATTGTTTGATGTAAATGGACCAGATCTTTTTTTGGTTTAACTTTATATAGTTAATGTGTTAGGCCTGTCCCCTACGTGGATAGAAAGTGTATAGCCATGTTTATACATCCTTATATTTTATTGTATGCATATTTTTACCTCTATGTCAATAGAACTACTGACCCAAACAAATATACTTATTTTTGGTCATGTATAAAATTGAAAAGAGTAATTCACTAAGTGCTTGGACATTATCATTATGGCATATGCCAGATTATTTTATTATTATTAGACTCTATACTAAAAAAAATAAATGAACCCCACTAGCTGAGATTTGGATGAACAATATTCTTCTTGAGATAGGCAGGACCATGGAATGACTCCATCAAATTTTCACCACTTTGAATGCACACTTCTTCCAGTTATTAAATTAAATGCTCATCTTGGTGCTGCCGTAAGACCTCATTACAGTTGTAATTAGGTCTCAAGTCAGTTGACTCTGAGAAAGAGATTCTGCTGGGTGAACCTGACCCAATCAGGTGGGCCCTTGAAAGAGATAGAGCTTTTCCTGGGAAAAGAGATTCGAACAGCGAAAATGCTTTCACAGAGGGAAATTTTCCATCGCTGGTTATGAAACAGCGACAGTCACACAGCAAAGAAAGTGGTGGCGACTAGGATCTGAGCGTAGCCCTAGCTGAGAGCTGGCAAGAAAATGAAATCTTCAGTTCTGTATCCATGAGGACAGAATCCTGCCGCAATCACATAAGTTAGGAGAAATGCAACCTACAAAGACCTTGTGAGACCCTGAGTAGAGAACCCCTCTTGCTGTGTCAGACTTGAGAACTGTGAGCTAAAAACTCATGTTATTATAAACATGGTGTTACAAAACAATAGAAAACAAATATCCTTGGGGCCAGCTCACTGGTGGGTGGTAATGGGCTACTCAAGTGAAGGTGGTAGATGGTGTATTTGGTTCCCTGGTTGACCTGTGTGTGGTGCTTAAGAGCCTGCTATCTTGGCTGGCAGGAGGATTGTGAGGTGGGACACTATTGAGGTGCATGTCTGTCTCCTTGTCTCTGCCACTGTCATGAAAAAAAAAATGAACTTTAGGGAGCCAGCAGTTAGCGTAATGGCTATGTCGCTGGACTCCCATGTAGTCGACCGCAGTTCGCGTCCCGGACCTGGTGGCTTAAAACTCATGCTGGGCGCGTGTGCGTGCGTGCCCAAGATCCCGAGAGGAGAATGGAGGAGAAGGGATTGTGGCGTGACCATCCCCTCTGGGGGGTGATTTCTCGCTTTCTGTCTCTATGTCTCTCTCTGTCTGTCTGGCGAGCACACGTGCCTTATAGCAAAAACCTCTCCAAAAAAAATGAACTTTAAAACAAGAAAATTAATATATTTGGAATACAACTTGACTCAAACTTCATCTCCACCCAATCTCTGAAAGTATTGACTTAAATTAACAGATAACTTGCTTGTCTTATAGGTCAGAATTGGGCATGGTATATCAATATCATTATCAAAGCAATGCATTTACAGTAAGGCACATTGTGGTGGGTTAGAAGGGACACAGGAATTCATATTATTGATATAATTACAATAGGAATAGGAGTCAATGGTATCTGCCATATTCTAATGTCTTAATAATAAAGGGCAGCATTTGAGCATGTTTAGAAGTCTGTAAGTGTTCCACGCCTAGCTAAGGCTTTGATAATTAAGTGTTTTGAAGTTATCTCTTATCTACATTCTGTCTTCTACTATAGTCTTCCTCAGTCCCTAATGTAATGTATAGAACAAGTGCTGGGAAGCCACAAGTCACACTGAATGTAAAAGAGTTGCTAGAATAGTGACATATCAGTAGTCCTCAGGCCCTTCCAAATGAGTGATTGACAAAAGATACTATTTAAGAAGGTTCTCAGCTGTGTTACTCTTTAGAAGTAAGGAACAATACAGAGAAACAGTAGATCAATTTCATTTCTGTTCAGAGAATAAAAGTGTTTTTAAGATTTTCATCTTCATCAAATGATTTGTCTTCCTACTTGAGAAAGTGCAAAAGCCAATACACTAACACGTAAGCTATCACAGAACCCGTGGGTAAAGCTAACCTATTGTATTGAATAAAGAAGTATCTCTTATGCATAACCACACGGCATGCACTCACACACAGCAGCTCCACAAAACCTAGATGAAAAAAGGAAATGACCGTGGAAAACCTGGGCATATAAGAACATTATTGCCTTTACACAAAGCATGTTTCATTCCTTTGGGACTTCTCCAAAAAATGAAGCCATCTCTTTAATTGGCTTAGTTGTATTTCAAACAAGGTTATTTTTCACAGTGGCAAGTTCACGCTTTCTCCCTTGGTAGAGTAGTTCTGAAAATAAAAGAACTTTCTTTAGCCAACATCGCCTCTATCAGTAAAGAACAGTGTAGCTTCTAGTCAATGACCTTAACCTGTCTTCTTCATTTGCTGGCCTTGTATGGGGATTAGTGGCTCTCAGAGTTGAGTCTCTATAGTGGCTTATCACCTCTGACAATGGAAAATCAGAGCTTAGAATTCTCTTTTGAAAAGAGGAACACAAATATCATCTTTATGGTGCAGGTTTAGCACCGTGGTGCAGCCTGAAGTGTGTAAGGAGTCTCTTAACCCTGTACATCCCTTCACGCAAATTCCTGGGATAAAATGACTTTGCTCTGGCTTTCAACTAAATTGAAACTACAGGATCTAGCCTGATATCCTCCACCGGATCAGCAGAGGAAATATCCTGTTGCATTCAAACTAACCTCATGGATATTTCACAATGTAGGTGAAAGGAGGAAGAAGCAATTTCTACGCTATAAACGCTTTTCCTTTTGTCAAGGAATGAGATGGCGCCTTGCCCAAATCCCGCCCCCCCCCAAAATGTCACCAATCTATGTTGAATATGTTATTCTTGTAAACTCATAGTATGACCCTGAGCCGCCCTAAACATACTTTAAAGAGCCATCATACTATAATAATGCCTTCAACTACATGCTTGACTAAATGACAAAAGGAAGTAAAATGAGACTAGGGCAGGAATTTTTTTTTTTTTCTATTTCCATCATACTTTTTAAAATCTAAATTGAGACGGAGGAAGTTTCTGTGTCGAGTCCTCCGCAGGGAAAACTCCAACTTCCTCAGGGGAAGGGAAGACAGTGGTGTCCCCACTTCCCGAGTTTAGACCGCCTCACCCCGTTTGGGGTGGGCCAATGGGAGTGCCACCTTCACCCTCCCCGCCCGGGTTAAGGCCGTCCCACAAACCTGAGGCCGCCAAGGAGTTGCATGTGGAGACTTTGAAAAACGAAGATGATGTAGACGCTGAGCTGTTAGGATTCTGGACTCTGTTTATAATATCGCTGACTGCCGGGTTCTCCTGTTGCAGCTTTTCTTGGACTGTAACTTATTTTGATTCTTTTGAACTAGGAATGTTTCCAACTCCTCTTTCACCTGCCAGGTTCAAGAAATTGACTGGACATTCTTTCCACATGGGCTATAGCATGGCAATTTTGAATGGCATTGGAGCTGCTTTTACCATAGCATGGTGCTTCATGTAATCCCACACTGGAGTAATATCGTCGTCAAAATGTAGTCGTGATTGCTTTCTAATAACAAGAAAGAATATCATTGTCTACTTAGAAGACTGAGAAACCTGCTTTTATGTGGTTCAGATACATGTTATAATCATCATTACAGAAGACCTTTTAAAGCATCATTCTATAATAATGAGTCTTGGCATTGGGAATATCTGAGTATTAAGTTTCAAGTACTTTCTTAAAAGTATAAGATGTTGGGGGAACCAGCAGTTAGCGTAATGGCTAAGTCGCTGGACTCCCACGTAGTCGACCGTGGTTCGCATCTCGGACCCGGTGGCTTAAATCTCACGCCGGGCGCGTGTGCGTGCATGCCCAAGATCCCGAGAGGAGAATGGAGGAGAAGGGATTGCGGCGTGACCATCCCCCCTGGGGGGTGATTTCTCGCTTTCTGTCTCTATGTCTCTCTCTGTCTGTCTGGCGAGCGCACGCGCCCTATAGCGAAAACCTCTCAAAAAAAAAAAAAA
>NW_006205007.1:2092241-2110255 GCF_000334495.1 Tupaia belangeri chinensis
AGGAGAAGGGATTGCGGTGTGGCCATCCCCCCTGGGGGGTGATTTCTTGCTTTCTGTCTCTATGTCTCTCTCTGTCTGTCTGGCGAGCAAACGCGCCCTATAGCAAAAAACCCTCCAAATAAAAAAGTATGTTTACCTCATCTTTTTACTTTTTTTGTGTGTAGTTCTTAAAATTATAGAAAACATTCTAAGGAAAATCAAGCTCAGAAACTTGAATACTGGGCAATGCCTGCTTTTCTGTGTATATACTACATTTTTTAAGACACTGATTTTACTCTTTAATTGCAATAGAAGTGCTTTTTATTTATACACGACATTAGAGAAGCAAATAATGCCTATTCCTCCAACATTTTATAGAAGGTACTTTAAAACAAAATATTTAGTTTTTGATATTCATATAATCAATAGAAGGTACATTTATATTTTTAAGGGGCATACTTTCTTGTGTTTTTTTTTAATGTATTTTCCTACCATATATTCAATTTATATGTTTTTAAAATTACTGCATCTTGACAACTGTAAAAGTTATTTCTTAGCTGGTGCAAGTCTAATACCTGCCTTTTTTGCCAGGTATGTGTCTTTTTCAAAAAGTGAAAAAATACATTGACTAAAGTAAATCTATTTTTTAACAAAAAAGACTTTTTTTTAAAAAAAAGTAAGCTATTTAAGTAATTTAAATGTTAAGAAATTTGAAACTGTTTACTGTTTCTGCTTCCACAATTTCAAATATTTATCTTGGTGTATATATGGTTATTTCAACAGAATTCGCATTAATGATTTTGTTTTTAATAAATATAAACCTGAAAAAAATTTTAAAAATAAAATAAAATCTAAATTGAACCAAAACCATACAGTCCTATAGACATGGGCTTTGAATCCAAATGAAAATTTTAAAACATTTCCCATATTAAATATTAAAAAGGAAATGGAGAGAAAGGCTGACTTTCTTCTCTCCAAAATCCTTGTTGGGAGGATGTCTGTGGCAATGTGCAGCCAAGGTAATGGGAGAAAGAGCAAAAGGACTGCATGTTATTGGTTGGAAAATCTACCACTGAAGATAAGACCTGTGAAGGCTGCAAGAGCCTCATGGAGGCACTCAGAGAAATCCAGGAAGGTTGTTTGGGATTCAAGTCTGTTTCCTTTTGTTTTTCTTAAACATAATGCAAATGTTGCTGTTGGAAATCTGCAGAAATCTGTGCTTTCAGCCAGAAAATTATTCTCAGTAATGTTGCTTCCTAGTGGAACTTAAAATAATGTCTCCACAGCTCCTGAATATTCTAAAGCAATGTCTGAAGCAATGGACTTTATTCTGGAAAGAATAGAATCAACAGTCAATCCACAAGAAGATGATCCCCTAAAGAACTCGATAATTGTACTAATAAAGTGGAGTATCATAATATCACTCCTTAGCCAACAACCTCTTTAAAAAAAGAACTTGCCTTAAGCGATGCCATAAAGGAAAAGGGGATCATATATTTTCACTCTGCTTCTCTGTGCCAGGTCTTTGTATGCATGATCTTATTGAATTCTTACCATATCCCCAAAAGATACACTATATTTTCTCCACTTTATAGAAAAGGAAACTGAGGCTAGAAAAAGTTGGATAACTTGTCTAATATCATAAGTCTATAAATAGCAGGTACAAAATTTTAGCTTTTAGTCTCTTGTTCCTGGTTTTATAACACAAGAACTCCCATAATAAAGGTCCAAGTTCAGCCAAGTCTAACAGAAGGCCAGGTCCCAGCCCTTCACAGGCATCAGATTATGAAATTAGTGAACCAAGTCAAAATAACTAGGGTGTCCGAAGTGGGAAAAAATTATAGTAAATAGTAGTGGCGATATGCAGAAACAGCAACGGAAAGAAATGTAGACTATAGCAAAAAATACACAATAAGTAAAAATAGTAATAAGTAACAGAATTAAAAGTTAAAATATTTTAAAAAGCAATCAATATCACATAGTATTTAAATTTATCTCCATTATTATCCCAGCACTACCATGTTACCTAAAAGTAGGATGATCATATTTTATCAAACTGTGATACTTTTGAAAGTGAAAGGAGGTTCTATTAAAACATATTCTAGTTCATGAGAACAACCCTATTGTGTAGCCCTCCAAATAAAAAAGTATGTTTACCTCATCTTTTTACTTTTTTTGTGTGTAGTTCTTAAAATTATAGAAAACATTCTAAGGAAAATCAAGCTCAGAAACTTGAATACTGGGCAATGCCTGCTTTTCTGTGTATATACTACATTTTTTAAGACACTGATTTTACTCTTTAATTGCAATAGAAGTGCTTTTTATTTATACACGACATTAGAGAAGCAAATAATGCCTATTCCTCCAACATTTTATAGAAGGTACTTTAAAACAAAATATTTAGTTTTTGATATTCATATAATCAATAGAAGGTACATTTATATTTTTAAGGGGCATACTTTCTTGTGTTTTTTTTTAATGTATTTTCCTACCATATATTCAATTTATATGTTTTTAAAATTACTGCATCTTGACAACTGTAAAAGTTATTTCTTAGCTGGTGCAAGTCTAATACCTGCCTTTTTTGCCAGGTATGTGTCTTTTTCAAAAAGTGAAAAAATACATTGACTAAAGTAAATCTATTTTTTAACAAAAAAGACTTTTTTTTAAAAAAAAGTAAGCTATTTAAGTAATTTAAATGTTAAGAAATTTGAAACTGTTTACTGTTTCTGCTTCCACAATTTCAAATATTTATCTTGGTGTATATATGGTTATTTCAACAGAATTCGCATTAATGATTTTGTTTTTAATAAATATAAACCTGAAAAAAATTTTAAAAATAAAATAAAATCTAAATTGAACCAAAACCATACAGTCCTATAGACATGGGCTTTGAATCCAAATGAAAATTTTAAAACATTTCCCATATTAAATATTAAAAAGGAAATGGAGAGAAAGGCTGACTTTCTTCTCTCCAAAATCCTTGTTGGGAGGATGTCTGTGGCAATGTGCAGCCAAGGTAATGGGAGAAAGAGCAAAAGGACTGCATGTTATTGGTTGGAAAATCTACCACTGAAGATAAGACCTGTGAAGGCTGCAAGAGCCTCATGGAGGCACTCAGAGAAATCCAGGAAGGTTGTTTGGGATTCAAGTCTGTTTCCTTTTGTTTTTCTTAAACATAATGCAAATGTTGCTGTTGGAAATCTGCAGAAATCTGTGCTTTCAGCCAGAAAATTATTCTCAGTAATGTTGCTTCCTAGTGGAACTTAAAATAATGTCTCCACAGCTCCTGAATATTCTAAAGCAATGTCTGAAGCAATGGACTTTATTCTGGAAAGAATAGAATCAACAGTCAATCCACAAGAAGATGATCCCCTAAAGAACTCGATAATTGTACTAATAAAGTGGAGTATCATAATATCACTCCTTAGCCAACAACCTCTTTAAAAAAAGAACTTGCCTTAAGCGATGCCATAAAGGAAAAGGGGATCATATATTTTCACTCTGCTTCTCTGTGCCAGGTCTTTGTATGCATGATCTTATTGAATTCTTACCATATCCCCAAAAGATACACTATATTTTCTCCACTTTATAGAAAAGGAAACTGAGGCTAGAAAAAGTTGGATAACTTGTCTAATATCATAAGTCTATAAATAGCAGGTACAAAATTTTAGCTTTTAGTCTCTTGTTCCTGGTTTTATAACACAAGAACTCCCATAATAAAGGTCCAAGTTCAGCCAAGTCTAACAGAAGGCCAGGTCCCAGCCCTTCACAGGCATCAGATTATGAAATTAGTGAACCAAGTCAAAATAACTAGGGTGTCCGAAGTGGGAAAAAATTATAGTAAATAGTAGTGGCGATATGCAGAAACAGCAACGGAAAGAAATGTAGACTATAGCAAAAAATACACAATAAGTAAAAATAGTAATAAGTAACAGAATTAAAAGTTAAAATATTTTAAAAAGCAATCAATATCACATAGTATTTAAATTTATCTCCATTATTATCCCAGCACTACCATGTTACCTAAAAGTAGGATGATCATATTTTATCAAACTGTGATACTTTTGAAAGTGAAAGGAGGTTCTATTAAAACATATTCTAGTTCATGAGAACAACCCTATTGTGTAGCAGTATAGTGCTGTGCAGAGGAAGCTGTTTGTCTGTGGCTGACCAGGGTTTGAGCCCTGGCCCCTGCAGCTTTAAAAACATGCTGGGCAATGTGTGCATGACCAGAATCCTAAGGGACAGAGAGCTGGAGGAAAAAAGGATTTCAACAAGACCAGTTCCCATTGATGGGGTACATTCTCTGTGCCTCTTTTTTCTCTCTCTCTGTCTCTCATACATGTGCCCTCTGGTTAAATATATATATATGTATATATATATATTCATATATATACATATATATATACACACATATACATATATATACACACACATATATATATATATATATATACACACACACACACATATATATACACTGTAGTTCAAAATCTATAAGCTGAGACCTGTAAACACTGTGACAGTGAAGAATAATGAAAGGTGTTGTTCTATGGCAAGTGGTTACTTTTTTAAAATAAGATTGATAACAAGCAAAACATAAATTCCTTGTGTCTTTGGTACTAATTTCTAGTTTTTCCCTTAAAACTGACTTCTATAAGCAACCAAAATGTATCCTTTAGTGGAAAATAATTTATAAGGCATTTATTACCCTCTCAGGAGTATTTATATTTTAAAACAAAACTATGTCTAATCAAAAGGAATGGATTTCTAGCTGGAAAGTAACAGATATAAGCAACACAGGTGTTTGGGAAAGAAGAGACGCTCTTTAGCACCTGTGAAAACATACCATCCACACATAAGAAAAGATCTACTTATCAAGTCACCTCCAGCTATAAATACAACTGAGACTAACTCCAGGGATATGGCTTTATGAAAGACCAAGGTTATTAGGAAGCAGGCATTGACCAATTCAACTGAAGTTATAAAATATAAATCAGAGGAAACCTTGTAGTTCTTGTCTCTCAAAACTTTTTTCTCTCGACAACTTGAAAAGTTTTCATCAAGAAAACAGTCATGGTGCATATTTATACTTCTTGTACAAGAAAGCCTGAATACCTCACCAAAATGAATCAGCCAATCTAGGAAAGGATGATTTCAATGAAGAAATCTAAGACTGGGCTCATCGCAGGCACACACAAATAGGTATTTCACCTAGGCCCATCATGGTACAGAGTAGACTTGGAAACATCTTTAGGTAAAGTCAGTAACCAAGGAATGGGTGAGTAAATAAGTAAACACAGTAGAGACAGGCAGATCTGAGACTGATCTGCCCAGATCATCTGATTCAGATAAACGCTCTTTTCACATGCAAGACTCAGTCTCAAGCTCTAAAAAATGGTAACACAGAGAATAATAACTATGAAAACAGACCAAATAATATCTGCACTCAATGAACGTGTTAATCTAGAAAGAGGAGAGAAATATATTTATAAGAAGAGAAGTAAAAAGAAATTGGAATTTGGAGCTGAATGAATTTATGAAGTAGAAAGGAAGAATCACTTTGAGATTAGAAAGAGGAATAAAAAGATGAACTGCTTTAAAAATGGGGTAGGGATATAGAGAAGGTGGTTTTGAAAATAGAGAAAAAAGACCAAAGGAATGTTGTTTTTACTTGGTAATGGTAAAATGAATGTTTCTCTCAATCAAAAGCAATTAAATAAACTATTTGACAAAGAAACAGTAAAAAAACAGCACTTGAAAAGAGGAAGAGAGAGCGCATCAATCTTGAGCAATAAAAATGTACAAAGGTATAACACACAGGAGGAAGAGAGGAAGAGATACAGTTTCAAAATACATGACACTGATCAAGTAATGCAGAATCAGCCCAGGAAATGTGACTCACCGGGACAGATAAGCAAGAAAATCTGTCAGAGAGAAAATCCAAGCAAAATTAAGTAGAATTAGAGGGAAAAAGGCAAACAGCAGATGCGATAAAAGCAGATACACAAGGCCATGCACAAATAATAATAATAACAATAAAAGAACAAAGAGCAGAAAGAGTAAAAAAGGAAAAAGGAGAAGAAATACAAAGAAAAACGTAACTTTTCTTTATTCAGAAGATTCTACCCTAAAACTTCCCATGTCCATACACACACTCTGTAAAGAAGCAGACACACAACTCTTTTCCCAGACACTGAGAATGTCTTTGCCCCCAGACATAACCCCTAAACCTCCCCCCCTTACAAAAATTCTCCTCTGTGTGCGACCATCTCCTGGGAAAAGCAACTGTTCAGGCAGCAGTGCCTGGGTTGGTCCTTCATTAGAATAGTTCCCACAGGCATGTGTCCTCGCTAGTCATACACAGGAATCCCATATGGCACAATCTGGATCTCGTGGAGGTGAAATCTGCATAAAGTAGGACGAAGCCAGGGCCAGCACAAAAGCGGAGACATGCATGTAGCGACATTGGCTTTCTGCCCTCTGACCCAGCTCTGCGCCTGTTCCCACACTTCGTGCAAACCCAGGCGAGTGTGTCCGAGGGCCTGTAGGTAGCAGCAGCCTGTCACAGGATGAGGCTAGGCTGAAAGGAAGCCCAGAATTAGTCCCCTGACAGTGTGTGGATCAATTTTAAGGCAGTGGCCTGTCATCCAAAAAGAAAACCTACGTGTGGCTGCAATTAACCCCGTTAGCATGTGTCTACCATTGTCCCACTGCCAAGCAGATGACCCTGTAGGGAGATGACCAGAGCAGAATATTCCTCCAGTAGCTGAAGATAATAGATGAACTCAGTTGTCCTCTCTTGGTGACTAGGACTAATGGACTTGGAAATGTCATTTGTGTGTGCACCCGTAGGTGTGGGCATGTCGGGGTGTTCAGGAGGAAAGTAGTCTTTGTTGTTTCTTATTGCTATTGTTTTCTTCTGTGGTCATTGTTGTCATTATTTTAATTAAACTCATGTTGAAATAAAGCCATATTTACACCTGCAATTCCCAGGAAAATAAACAAATTACCAAGGGCCATGACAGGTACATATTATGCTATCGCAAATTATTTTTAAATATTCATAAACTAAGGCATATTAACTAACATGCACCTCTTAATAGAGGCCATATAAATACACACCCACACATACACACATACACACACATGCACACACTGGCTAGCTTTTCCCAGCTGCTTAGGATGAGAAAATGAGGCCAAAGCTATCCTCCCAACTTGAAAGTCGAATCTCTAATTTGTGCCAGTTTTTGTGTATTGCTCCATGCTCTTAAATGAAAGAAACTAGAAACATTAAAAGAGTGTGAATAAGTCAAATCTTAGTACCAGCCGATTACTCCATAGCTGGTATTTTTATAATTACAACTTAAAAATATATGAAAAATTATTTCTGAAGTGTACATTTTAACTCAATGCAGGCATTTTATTTTTCTGAAACAAAAATTCCTCTTAAAAATCTTAATTTTTCTACATATATTTTAAGTACTACAATGCAAGACAGTTTCAAACTTTCTTATTCAATGTTTTCCTCTTCTGGTTTGAAAAACATATAGTTATTTTAGAATCTTTATTTTGATTGGAAAGAAATTTAAAACCTTCTTCAGTAAGCTTTTTGAAGTCCACTACTTATTTGAAAAGAAATGGTGGGCCCCATGGAAGTGCACTGAATTATTCAAGAACAAGGGAAAACAGCCATCGCTCCTTGCCAGGCACCTGGACTCCTAGGAAATGACATGGTGAATCTTCCAACTAGCATGCCCCTCAGTTCTCTGAATTTTCATCTAATCAAACCTCTCTGAAGGCTATTCGGTCTTGGTTTGTCATGTATCTTCACATGTGACACCAAATTCAGGCAAACTATATTATTTGAATTTTAAGGTCTATTATTTACAAAGTGATAAAAGAAAGGTGCCATGGGGGGGGAGGTCCTTAAAGAGAATCCATTTGTGGGACGAGCAGTTAGCGTAATGTCTATGTCAGTGAACTCTCATGTAGTCGACCGCGGTTCGAGTCCCAGACCCGGTGGCTTAAAACTCACGCCGGGCACGTGTGCGTGTGTGCCCAAGATCCCGAGAGGAGAATGGAGAAGGGATTGCGGCGTGGCCATCCCCCCTGGGGGGGTGATTTCTCGCTTTCTGTCTCTCTGTCTGTCTGGCAAGCGTACGCACCCTATGGCAAAAAAAAACTCTAAAAAAAAAAAGACAATCCATTTGTTATGAAGCTGTGAGCATGGTTATCATCAGCGCCCACTCTGCACACCCCATGCCAAGGGACACTTGGCTGCTAACCACAGTGTCCTGCAGCCCACCCCACCCAGGTCCCACTTTGGAGGCAGCATTGTAATGGCACTCTTATTTTGCTAGAGTATGTCTGATTCCAATGCAGTACAAATAATGGAGGAAGACAATGAGAAAGGATGAGAGAGTGGGTAAAAGAAAAATAGGGCCACTGTGGGTTGTTTTTTTTTAATCACCAGAGGGCATATGTGGTCACCAGAAAGAGAGATAAAGAGATGGGAAGGTAGAAGAAGCATCCTCCATGGGGTATGACAATGCCACAAGCCCTTCTCCACCATTTCTTCATCCTGCCAGGATTTTAGGCACATACACACGTGCTCAGCGTTGCTTGTTAACACAGGTACTAATGATCTCATTTGAAATCACAGAAGGGATTTTTTCGTTTTGTTTTTGGTTGTCAGTTGTTTTCTGAATTGAAGTACAATCACATTTGTAAACAAGAATATCACTTAAACATTGTATTAGTTCAAAAAAGTTTAAGTATATTACCTGTTGATGTCTTCTAGTGCTTCCTTTCTTAGTTTATTTTAATCATGATAGAAAACATATGCACATGCAAACAAAAGAGTGAGAGAGAGAGAAGCACCCTCAACAGGATCTTGTCCCACTTTCCCCAGCCCTCCAGCTTCTTGGGGTCCTAAGCACATGTGTCCACATATGCATACGATGTGTTGATAAGATACCAATTGTGAAGGTGTTAAGGGACTTCTCTATCACCTGTTACTGAGAGGCCTGTGGGTAGCATTTGATTGGGATAGGAGGAATCCAAGGAAAAAAGAAGCAGGTCCCAACCCTGAAAAGCATTAAGCTCCATTGACAGCTAACCGTGCAGAACTCATTCTTATACTTGAGGAGTGTCCCCAAGTTCTAGTATAAACTGCAGCATGGCTCCAGCCACCTCCCCATCCCCACTGACGGCAGGGGCGTTCGGTCATGGGCGAGGGCATCTGTTCCCTTCCTGCAGTATCCTGCAGTAGGTCTGTGAAGGAGCATTTTTTGGTCTGTGTATATTTAACTCTGAAAGATTCTTTTTCTTTGAGGGGGGGGTGCATTTTGCACCTTAGATGTTTTACAATATAAAACTCATAATACTCAAATTCGATTTTTAAAGCCACTCAACCTTTTCTGAAATAGATGTCTATTTGTTCACAGCTGTTCTCAGATGTAAACACGGGCCCCGTGAGTCCCTCTGTGACAGTGACCTGGCCAACCCCGACACTGCGATGCGCTAAAACCATGAGCATTTCAGTCAATTATCTGCATAATTCGATCTAGGATTTCTCAGTTTTACTCTGGACACTTTTCCATATTTTCAAAATTATTTTACTAGAGTGCAATTTAGATTGGAATAAAGAAAAGTTTTATTTGGAGCAACTCCTGAAGTCACACCCTCCCTAAAAATCCCATATTTGAAACAACTAATAGATTGAATCTAAAGCACGAAAGGGCATATCTTTCTGTGTCAGTGCCCTGAAGGGCTCTCGCAAATTCAGAAGGCAGCCAAGGCTCCCAGCCTCCCAGCCCATCACCTCAGCAACAGCAACCCTCCGCTGCTCAGGTCCCTCCACTGAGGCATTGACAAGAACACATTCCCCATGGGTGGTCTGGCTTTTACAAGTGTTTGGGCACAAATACATTAATGTGGCCTTTTTAAAAGCAGCTGATCCTTCTGAGCTTCCATTAAAAAAATCACCACACCAATTCTCTCCTTTCTAAAATACTATGCTTAAAATCTCGCAAATCCAAATACACCGAATTTCAAATTGCTGTTCTTTCCGAGATTCCCATTGCCCTCCTGCCATCCCGTCAAAAGCTTATGCATTGTATTCATGTTTTCAGCTCTGCTGTGCTCAGAGCATCTCCATGCTTTGCTGCACTGCAATGATATTTAGTGTCCTGTCAGTTCCCCGGTGGCGAGGAGTGCAACCAAATGGTTCGCTACTTAATCGGCACAAACTGCAAGTGCTCAGGAACCAGACGCAGAAAGGGCTGCTCCTGACCACAATCTTGAAATGCACGCTAAATCCCTAAAATTGCTTAGTCTGTTGACAAACAAAATACGCTCTTTGAGTTTTCATTCAAATTTAAGAAAACAATATTTGAGAACCAGCTTTGTATCAGTATCTGCAAATGAAGTTAATGCAATCTAAATGAGACACGGGGCACATTTTTCATATAACAGGTTGTTCGGAGTCTCAGAAAGCATTAAAAATATTTTCTTCATGATTGGAAGGAAACATTATTTGCAACAGCTGTAACCTGAAGGCAAAAATGCCTAATTCACTCGTAGATTATTAAAAAGCAGCAGGACGTACTCAAAATGAAAGGCCCTTAGTTCTTCAGATTGAGGTGACTAGTTAAGGAGGGAAACAGCGGGACTTTTTCAAGGGTTCTTTTTGAGGTCTGAGTTCTAAGAAAGTTGCAAAGGCTTCTTAAAGTTCTGGTGGTTCAGGAAAGAAGCTACCAAATTAAATTGATTGCTTTTAAAGGGAGGGAAAGGAACTGAATTATTCACAAGGCCCCATTAATAAAAATTGTGTATATGTGTATGTTTTAACTAGTCTGCTGACTTTCACAAAACACAAATAGGTAGGTCAGTTCCAAAGGCACTCTCAAGTGAAGGAGAAGTGGACCTAAAAGCCTCTTTTAGATACACATCTATCCAGTCTTGAACTTCCAGACTATGGCCAAAAGCAACCCACCCACCTCCTGTCTCATGGTGCTACTTGTGCTCCACGCTCTACCTCCTTGTTCCCAGAGATGTCCTTGTCCCTTCTTTGTTCTGTCCAGCCTCTGTTGTAACTCTTTCTTCTTTCCCTGTAACCTCTGTGATTCCTCAGCAGACTCTCGCTCTGTGCCATGACCCTGCTCGTGTTGTTTCAGGTCACAGCTTCTCAAACTTCGCTCTCACTCTGACTTTTCCGTCTTGTCCGAGAGCTGCTTGCCAGAGGGCTTCCTGGTAGGCTTCTCGGAGGACTGGGGCCAGTGTCAGCTTGGCTAAACAGCCTGATCCATGCACTTAAGCACCTTATTGACAGCATCTTCCCAGAGGTGGAAAACGTGAGTCAATTTCGAACTTGAAAATTTTGCATGGTTTCCAAATGTCCTGAATGTATTCTCCTGTTTCATGTGATTATCACTTTGCAGCATGCTGCTGGCTACCTAAATCCCATGCAAATCGCTTGCAAGATGTAGGCTGGGTGAAAAACCTTCTCCCATATGTACAATTAGAACCAAGCAGTATTCCCTACAAATCTAGCTCTAAGAAATGAAAAGGGGGGGGTTATTATTATTTTTAATATTAATAGCCACTATTAACTGTTAATTTAGCCTAAATCATCTGCAAGGGAAATCTGTGCTGCTTGCTTGTTAGTTGAACGGAGAGCATGATAATGTTCTGTTGTGTGCTATGTGGCATACTCAGTTGCTAGGTTACCCAGAGCATCAGGAATTCAGGGAACAATGTACTTATATCTTTTTCAATTTTGAAAAATAAAATAGGTATTGACATAAAATACAGTGTGGCACTGAAGTAATTTTGTAGTGGAGAGATCAGAGGAAGGGGGCCTTTCATCTCAGTGACAGCAGTTTACTCCTCGTTGTGACTTACCGAGGGCAGTGGCAGGACAGCACAACAGGATGTCAGTCTCTGGCAGAATGCTTGTGGTCCCTGTACCCCAGCAACTGTGTCTTGAGTCGGACTCCCCAAAGCCATCCAGCAGCTGCTGTTCTGAGCTGTGTCAACTGGTTCTACAGAAACCCATGACAGGTCCAGTGATGTATGGGCCTGCAAGGGAACAGCCAAGCCTTTCATGTTAAGAACAAATATGACAGATCTGGGTAAGGTCCTCAGTCAGCCAGGGCCATACCAGGAGCTTTTTTTTTTTTTTTAATGATTATTATTATTATCACCTTCCTGCTCAGAGATAATGTCATAATTTACAGTCAGGCATTGTGTGACCCAAATGATTGATGCCACTTGGACATGAATTGGTGGGTTAATAATGGTCTTTCAGTGGAGCCCAGCGTGGGAGGAAGCTCTCTCAGAAAGGCAGCGTTTGCTTTGACATTCTGCTCAAGACAGGAAGGTGGGTTCTGAGAGTTAATGTTCCATCATGCTCTACTTCTGAAAGCATCTCCTGGGCCCTGGTGAAAACTAGGAATCAGAACACCTCAGAAGCTTCTTTCTGTTCTTTCCAAAAGTACTTTTGATTTTGTTGAACCTTCAACAGCAGGTGTCACCACAGAAGCTCCACTGAGATGTACAGCTTTCAGTCTGATTAAACGAGAACTACTCTTGGAAGGTATGTGTGGAGACTCCAGACCAGGAATCTGCTCCACTCCAAGCAGCATTATTCAGTAGGAGCCCAAACTAGAGTAGATTGTCTCTATTTCCTTTATTCCTCTTGGACTCAAATCAAATGGCTACAGCTAGAGGTTGTGCTAGATACTAGAGGAAGTCAACAGTGATAAGATAATCCTCTTTATTTTTATTTATTTATTTATTTATTTTTTGGAGCGATTTTTCTTAAAGGGCCCATGCACTCGCCAGAAAGACAGAGAGAGACAGAGAGACAGAAAACGAGAAATCACCTCCCAGGGGGGATGGCCACACAGCAATCCCTTCTCCTCCATTCTCCCCTCGGGATTTTGGGCACACACCACATGCGTCCCGCATGAGCTTAAGCCACAGTGTCTGGGACTCAAACCGTGGTCGAGGGCCTGAAAGGAACCAGCCAAGCCTTTCATGTTAAGAACAAATATGACAGATCTGGGTAAGGTCCTCAGTCAGCCAGGGCCATACCAGGAGCTTTTTTTTTTTTTTAATGATTATTATTATTATCACCTTCCTGCTCAGAGATAATGTCATAATTTACAGTCAGGCATTGTGTGACCCAAATGATTGATGCCACTTGGACATGAATTGGTGGGTTAATAATGGTCTTTCAGTGGAGCCCAGCGTGGGAGGAAGCTCTCTCAGAAAGGCAGCGTTTGCTTTGACATTCTGCTCAAGACAGGAAGGTGGGTTCTGAGAGTTAATGTTCCATCATGCTCTACTTCTGAAAGCATCTCCTGGGCCCTGGTGAAAACTAGGAATCAGAACACCTCAGAAGCTTCTTTCTGTTCTTTCCAAAAGTACTTTTGATTTTGTTGAACCTTCAACAGCAGGTGTCACCACAGAAGCTCCACTGAGATGTACAGCTTTCAGTCTGATTAAACGAGAACTACTCTTGGAAGGTATGTGTGGAGACTCCAGACCAGGAATCTGCTCCACTCCAAGCAGCATTATTCAGTAGGAGCCCAAACTAGAGTAGATTGTCTCTATTTCCTTTATTCCTCTTGGACTCAAATCAAATGGCTACAGCTAGAGGTTGTGCTAGATACTAGAGGAAGTCAACAGTGATAAGATAATCCTCTTTATTTTTATTTATTTATTTATTTATTTTTTGGAGCGATTTTTCTTAAAGGGCCCATGCACTCGCCAGAAAGACAGAGAGAGACAGAGAGACAGAAAACGAGAAATCACCTCCCAGGGGGGATGGCCACACAGCAATCCCTTCTCCTCCATTCTCCCCTCGGGATTTTGGGCACACACCACATGCGTCCCGCATGAGCTTAAGCCACAGTGTCTGGGACTCAAACCGTGGTCGACTACACGAGAGTCCAGTGACATAGCCATTATGCCAACTGTTGGTCCTAATTCTCTTCTTTTTGAGTGTTTAAAAGCATTCAGGGATGTCCTAATACAGTTAAAGAAAGAAAAATCAGGATGGAAGAGATTGGCATTCATTTCATTCCTATATGGTAAGTACTACAATGCAATTTTGCAAAGCACTGGGAAACGGAAAGCAAATCCAAGAGATGTTAAGTGTCTTACCTAAAATCACACAATGAGTGGAGACTCTGTCTGAGAATATTTTTCAAAGCCTAAGAAAAGGTATCATATGGGATCAGCAGATGGTATAATGGTTGCGTCACTGGACTCCCACACAGTTGACCATGGTTTAAGTCCCAAACCTGGTGGCTTGAAACTTATGCTGGGCATGTGATCATGTATGCCCAAGATCCTAGAGATGAATGGAGGGAATTGCAGCATGACCATCCACCCTGGGGGCAGTGGGGAGCGATTTCTTACTTTCTGTCACTCTGTCTCTGTCTCTCTGGTGAGTACATATACCCTGTAGCAGAAATTTCTCTGTACCAAAAAAAAAAAATAGTATTATATGAAAATTAAAGAAAGATGCCTTTTGTTGTTTGTTTGTTTGTTTGTTTTGTTTAGTTTGTTTGCTATAGAAAGCATGAGCTCCCCGGAGACAGAGAGGGAGAGAAATTACCTCCTTGGAGGTATGACCACACCATGATCCCTTCTCCATTCTTATCTTGGGATTTTGGGCATGCGTGCACGTGCTCCCAGCATAGTTTTCAAGCCAATGGGTCCATGGCTTGAACTGAAAAGTCACCCATGTGGCATCCAGCTTCCTTTATCTCCACACCATCTGCCAACCCAAAAGATGCCTTTCGAATGAGGCCATCAGAGAAGGCCTTTATGAAAGCAGGATAAAAATGTGGACCTTGAAAAACAAGAGAATTTCAAATGAGAGAACAATACATCTAGCACCATATTTTAATAAGACATTCTCAGCCCTTGTTTCTATTTGGAGAGTCACTACACCTTTGTTTTCAACACTGTCATAAAGCAGAACTATTTTTTAAAATGTTTAAACTCGGACAGCTCGTGCCATTAAGTAACAACACTCATTTTTTTCAAACACTGCAGTTTACCTATCCCTCTGAAACACATTATTAAGCCATCATCATATAAGCATCATTCATCTTGAATTTCCTTTTTAACTTTATCCTATACCTGGTAATACCTTTCTGCCAAAGGCCCTAAAGCACTTTTAAAAACAGATGATATTATTACTATTTTACTGACAATGACACTGAATTGTATGCACTATGTCTAACACTGTCTGTCTTTGGAATTATCCACATATTCTGGTGATAAAGATTATTCTTTATGAGCAGAAAAATCACAAGAGCCGTGTGCCTTCCCAGGTAATAAAATAAAGCAGAACTCCTTCATAAATACACAGTTGGTGTGCAATAAATAGTGACTAAAATAAATCCTAACAACACATCAACACCCTCAAAAGCAACTTAGCTAAGAATCCTACTTCTTTCGATTCTAAATCTATTAATCTTTTCAAAATTCAATAAGTTAACATGGCCCTTACAGGAAAGCACAGATTCATCAGTATGGCAGCCAGAGTCCCTCCACAACTTGACCCTAATCTGGACTGACACTTTCTAAAGTCTCTTCCCTCTGTAAGTCTAGGTTAAGTAGCCATAAGAGAAAGTTCCCAAAGAACTTCCCAAGGAAGTCCAAAGAAAAGGAGGAGCCCTTATGTTCTGAGGATCAGTTGGTATTGAGTGCTGGGCTCTGATGTGACTCATACACATGGATACTGATCTGCTGGGTCACTGACCTGCTGAGTCCACCTTCTGCAGGATACTCACATGAAGGCTGGAGATGGTGATGCAGGTTCTCACATAGCTCATGGGCTCCCTTTTGCCTTCTCTCTTCTCCTGTTTATATCCAAATTCTCCTTCTAACTGTTAATCCTGCTGACCTTCTGGTCTATTGCAGAAACAGAGACAACTCCCATAGACTCCTCCCCCAGCTCTTACAAGTACATATGGTCCACTCTCTGTGATGGATCCCCTATTTCGTATTGCTCTTCCTCTGCCTTTTTCCTGGATCACACTCTAATGATACATTCCATGCCTACAATGGACTGAATGTTCGTGCTCCTCCAAAATTCATATGTTGACATTCAAATCCTCAATATGACAATTTTAAGAGGTAGAGCCTTTGAGAGGTCATGAAGATAGAGGCCTCATAAATAGGATTAGTGTCCTTAAAACAGAACCCCATTCTCACCCTATTTTACTAGATGAGGACATGAGACATCAGTTAGAAATCTGCCAAATGACCTCACTAGAACCTAACTAGGCTGGCATCCAGTAGACTGTGCCTCCATAGAATGAAAATAATAATAATCTCTTGATGTTCTTCTTCTTGCCCCCTCCCCGCCTCCTCGCCCCATTCCAAACTGTTTATCTGGTAGTCCTAAAATACAGATGTTATAACAGCTTTTCCCACTTCTCCTCGAGCTGGAATGTCTGTATCCTATTTCTCAAGTCATTTCCTTAGTTTCATCTTAATTTTATTAAAGCAAGTCTCATACTTGCAAGTGACTTATACAAACATAGGGTGCATTGGAGACAAAGTTTCAGAAATTCTCTACACAGAATGCATTCATTCATCTGTGTACCTAAATTATACTTGGAATGGATATAGTCATCTAAGATTCCATTGTCATTATATCGGATGCCATTATAATTCTTCATCATTTTTAAGTAAAATACTTTTTCATTCCTGTATTTTAAAAAATCTATTTTTACTCCTGTTGTCCTGAAATTTTTTTGAAAGTTGTCTTGCTATAGCTCCTTACTCAACTCTCGTACTGAGCACTTTGAAAGTGAGCTCTTTCATTGTGGAAATGTATGTCTTTTAGTCCTGGAAATTTTTCTTGTATGATTCCTTTGTTCTTTTCTTCATCCATCCTCTTTATAGAAATTATAGGAGTCAGATACAGCTTTTATTTGTTGGTCTCTTGAAATTATTATCATTCCTCAAGTTTGGTCCATTTCTTTGTCTTTTTCCTTCATTTTATGGACAATGCCCTTAACTTCTGAACTTTCTATGTTTTTATTATTATTTTGGCTATATTTTGTTTAATTTCAAAGAGCTGGGGTTTTTGCTTTTTTTCTTGTTTTTTTCTTGTTTTTTTTTAAGTAACATTCTGTCTTTTTTATTTATTTATTTTTTAAGATGCAAGCACTAGCCAAAGAGAGACAAAGAAAGGGAAAATGAGAAATCATCCCCAGGGATGGGGGGGGGGGTTGGAGAATGGTCATGCTGTAATCATTTTTCTCCATTCTCCTCTCAGAATTTTGGTCATGCATGCACACTCACCTGGTGTGATTTTCAAGCCACCAGGTCAGGGACTTAAACTATGCAGTCAGCCATGTGGGATCCAGCACCTTAACGACCATACCACTTGCTAACCCAAAAGCTTCCCGTTCTTAATTCACAGATATGGTATGTTCCCTCAGCTCTTTAAGAATTTTACTAATGACTTTAAGGTAGAAGAGTGTGTTTATTATGTTTTCCGGCTATCTATAGTCTCCTCTTAAGTTCTTTTTATTCCTCCCTCTCTCTTTCTCTTTCTCACTTCATTGGTGGAAGCTTTACTTAAAGATCTGGTAAGCTGTTGTCTAGTAACATTTAGGAGTAAAACACTAAGAAGCCACTTGGAAACCATGTTTGAAGGTACAGATTGTCAACTGGTAAGTTTCACAACTAGTAAGAGACATGATCCTATAGGTGGATGACCTTAAAATACCACTCCCTGTAAATAGAAATAGACCTCTCAGTACTTGCAGAGAAAGTTCTCCACTCTCCTACCTGGTGGATAGAAGCTTGACTGAGAGTGTTCTTATAACTAAGAAATTCAAGGAAGGCAGACTAATTATTCAGTATGAATACTTCCCTTCAGTCATTCTGTTTTTGATATAGTATCTTCCCTACCACCATTCACTGTTGCCCCACTCCAGTTTAGATGGCCAGTTTTACAAAAATTAAACCCTTTTTTAATTTTAGCATTG
>NW_006205007.1:2110266-2130559 GCF_000334495.1 Tupaia belangeri chinensis
AAAAGTCTCGCGGTTTATTACAGAAATTTTCGATTGTTCCCCCATTTTCAATTCCTTACCTTATCGTTGTCTTCATTAAGAGCAGATGTCTTCCATTTCTGAGACTTTCTGAATTCTGCAGCATAATTTGATTTGTTTCTCATTATCATTGTCTTATTTGGATATTGAGAATCACTTATTTTTCCATTACTTCTTATTTTTCATTTACTTTTATCTTTATTTCTTAATGTAGAAAAGCTGTTTATTCTATTACAAGCACTTACACAATTAGTTGTGGAGAGTAACAGGCCTGCTGGTGAGACAGGTCACCCGAAATAGAGATGGTATCAAACCCGCAGTTAAGGACTAACTCCTTAAAAAAAAAAAAAAAAAAAAGAAAGAAAGAAAAATGAAAAACACTCTTATCAAGGATTAATTTAATTTCAAAAGCAAATACAAGCTCTTGACTCATTCTTCTCAATTTGACAGTCTACCTGGGCTATTACTGTCAGATAAAAACACATCTTTACAATGTGGTGGCCTCAGGTTTAAAAACAAACAAACAAACAACAAAACCATTTCATAGAAAGAAAAGAAATAATATGAAAACAGCTCAAGAAATACATTAACAAGGAGCCGGCATGGTGGTTAAGGGCGCTGGACTCCCACATGGCCCCCACATTTGGAGTTCCAGACCCAGCGACTTGCTTTCTCTCTTTCTCTCTCTCTCTCTCTCTCTCTCTCTCTCTCAACTCTTTCTCTTTCGGATCAAATTTAAATAATTAATTAATTAATAATAAAGGAAATACACTAACGAGCAAAAATATATGGGCAAAAAAGAATGTGTGGTTTTCCTTTTTTTTTTTTTAGAATTATTTTATTTAACTCTCTTTTTTTTCCTTATTTATTTATCTTAATTTGACCAGACAGGGATAGAGCGTGTGTGTGTGTGAAGGGATGGGGGGAGTTAGAAAGCAAGCCACCAGGTCCTAGACTTGAACCGCCATCAGCCATGTAGGAATCCTGTGCACTTACCCACCACGCCACCTGCCAGCCCCCATGTGGTTTTCTTAACTGAAGAATTCAAGGAACTGGTCTCCACAGTAAATGTGCATCCTGAAAAGTCAGGTGTGAAGATTTTTAAGAGTAGGAATCTATGACTTGAATCTCCCCTGTTTCCTGAATAAAAATGGCATCTTGCAGTATTCATACTTCATGACTCAGATACCTACATCACTTGACTCTATTCCTTATTTGCATTTACTTAAATGAGTCTTAAAAACTTAGGGATACTGGGACCAGCAGATGGTGTAATGGTTATGTCACTGGACTCCCACATAGTTGACTGCAGTTTGAGTCCTGAACCCAGCAACTTCAAACTCACACTAGACATGTGTGCATGCATGCCCAAGATCCCAAGAGAAAAGTAGAAGGGAATGTGGTGTGGCCTTCCCTCTGGAGGTGATTTCTCACTTTCTGTTTCTCTATCTCTCCCGGTGAGTGCACGTGCCCTATAGCAAAAGTTTCAAAATTTTAAAGAAAAAAAAACCTTGGGGATACAACATCTGAAGAAAAATAATCACACATAAATAATATTCCCCCCTTCTTTGACAACTTTAGACCTGGGTTTGTTACTATAAAATTCCTGAAGAAAATTTTAATGTAAGTCTGTGGCTTTGATAAATTCAGCCCCCAGTTCGTATTTAGAAAACATTCACTGTTTGGGCTAAGAGTATTTTTGGTGATACTTATTATAGAGTGATAGTCTAATGTATGTCTCAAAACCAGCATAAACAATTGCAAGGTTAAGAGCAGAAAAAAAGAGTCTAAAATCACAAGTGCAGACCTAGCTAGGACCCTTGTCATTCTGGAGCCACACTTCTTCCATGGTCTTCATCATTATAAATGTTCTCTGCCATCTGCCACACTTGCATGATATTATCTTCTGATACAGAACAAGTCACCCAAGGCTCTTTGGGATGCTACAAGAAATCAGCTATCTTGGCAGTGTGACCACCATGAATAAACAACTCTGGTGGCCCATTTTCCGCATCTTCTGGGGATTGTTCCTCTCCAATTTTACTTAAATCCCAGACATTCAGTCTGTGACTAGTACTGCTGGAAACCAAAATAGTCTTATTGTGAGACGACACTGAACGTGGAATATTTTATCCTTATGTAATGCAAAGGAATGCTACTTCAGTTTCAGATTCCTAAGATCCCATAAGGTAACAGTCTTGTCAGCTGATCCTGTGGATGAACTCACTCTAAGGACTAACAGAGGCAGCTCACTTCAGCAGTGTGAGCATCAGCTGAAAGGCTTTGTTTGGAAGTATTCTTTGAACGAATATCTCAAATCACAAGTTTCTGATCATCAGCAACTGACCCAAATAGAGATTTGTGGCATGGATGCCAAGAAATAGCTTCCACCACCGCCCTATGCCCTTAAAGATGGTCTTTGCATCCACTTCTCCTTCCTTTGAAAAGCACGGATGTCCCACAGGCAGCTGGTAAGCTCGTCAGAAGTACTAAGTGCCCTCTGAGATTTGGGTCCCAAGAAAGCCCACAGCTTTCCTCCTAATGTCCACAGAGATGCAAGTCTGGTTTGCACTTCTGGAGAAGGACATTTTGTAGGGGACAGTAGATAGCATAATGGTTACATCGCTGAACTCCCATGTAGTCGACCACAGTTCAAGTCCCAGACCCAGCAGCTTCCAACTCATGCCCAGCACAACTCATGCATGCATGCCCAAGATCTTAAGGGCAGAATGGAGAAGAAGGGACTGTGGCATGGTCAACCCCTGTGCAGGGTGATTTTTTGCTTTCTGTCTCTCTGTCTCTCTCTGTCTCTTAAAATAAAAAGAAAAGAAAAATGTAGTTCTGGAGTGTGAAGTATTTCACTCTCAATACTTAGGTTTCGATTGGCACCCTCCTATTGTAATTGGAATGTTTTTGTCATCAAAAATACTTAGAAGAAAGTGACCCATTCTCTGTCTTGTGTGTTTTTTTTCAATGATGGAAACAATAGTGACCATTACACAACTAAGAATAAGATAGTACATCCAGAATAAGAAATGATGATTTAAAAAAATAAAGTACAAATCTACAAATCAATCTACATCTGTTTTATATGATAAAAAACAAAGATTATTTTTAAATTATCAACATTTTCTTCTTCATAGCTTCTTCTGTGTATATATATCTTTTTCCACAGGCAGCTGGTAAGCTCGTCAGAAGTACTAAGTGCCCTCTGAGATTTGGGTCCCAAGAAAGCCCACAGCTTTCCTCCTAATGTCCACAGAGATGCAAGTCTGGTTTGCACTTCTGGAGAAGGACATTTTGTAGGGGACAGTAGATAGCATAATGGTTACATCGCTGAACTCCCATGTAGTCGACCACAGTTCAAGTCCCAGACCCAGCAGCTTCCAACTCATGCCCAGCACAACTCATGCATGCATGCCCAAGATCTTAAGGGCAGAATGGAGAAGAAGGGACTGTGGCATGGTCAACCCCTGTGCAGGGTGATTTTTTGCTTTCTGTCTCTCTGTCTCTCTCTGTCTCTTAAAATAAAAAGAAAAGAAAAATGTAGTTCTGGAGTGTGAAGTATTTCACTCTCAATACTTAGGTTTCGATTGGCACCCTCCTATTGTAATTGGAATGTTTTTGTCATCAAAAATACTTAGAAGAAAGTGACCCATTCTCTGTCTTGTGTGTTTTTTTTCAATGATGGAAACAATAGTGACCATTACACAACTAAGAATAAGATAGTACATCCAGAATAAGAAATGATGATTTAAAAGAATAAAGTACAAATCTACAAATCAATCTACATCTGTTTTATATGATAAAAAACAAAGATTATTTTTAAATTATCAACATTTTCTTCTTCATAGCTTCTTCTGTGTATATATATCTTTTTAAATTGCCCTTCCCCATTGGGGCATCATTTTAAGCTGAGCATTTTCAAATATGTTATTTTAACTGCTGCTATTTTGTTTTATGTTTTTTAATTGAAGTTTTAAATTTTGTGCTTGCACCCCATGGAGTAATAACCACAAAGGGTAGAGTTTTATTAATTGAAAAAATAAATTTGAAAACAATGCCCTAAATAAGTTAGACAACTGGATTATAGATAAACTTCCAAGAGATATGTGGATATAAGTGTGTTAGTGGCTATGTGCATTCTTAAACACTCATGAATCTTTTTATATAATAACATAGAATAGTAAAATCAGGTCTAAACTACTTTCTTAATTGTATTCTTGAAGTAGTTGTGTTATAAGATTTTTCTAAAGGGATAATATGATTAAAATGTCATTGTTCACAATCACTGAATAATCACTACATGCCAAATTCAATGTTAAGCACTAGAGGAAAAAATTACAAATTATAATAATGATTTGCCTTTAAGGAGTTTACAATCAAGAGACAAATGTGCAAACAGTTGCAAGACGATATAAAAGCTTCTAAGGAGTGGCTAGATATGGAGTTCTACAGCAATAGAAATGGGGAAATCTTTGAGGTAAGACTCATAAGAAAGTTAGGCATTATCCATGGAAGTAAAAGCTACAGTGGACTCTTCCTCTGGGATGTTTCAGTATTGCTAAGGAGAAATGAACAGAGTGAGGGATGGGGGTAGAGAGGAGAAGGCTTCAGAAAGATAATGAAGTCAGATCATGAAAAACCTTACATGTCACGCAAGAAAGCTTCGACAGTAATAAGCAATGAGAAATACTTTCAGGATATTATGTAATAGAGTGACAAAATCAAATGCATATTTTAGAGAAGTGACATTCAGGACAAATTTCAAGGGACTAAAAAGGAGAGGTAGAGGGGTTATTATACTACCCAAGAGAGGAATAATGAGGGCCTGAACTAAGGCAGTGGCAGAGAGCCTGGGTGGGTGGGGAGTAAGAGGAGGGAGGGTGCAATTTTAACTATCTATAGGAGATGGAATTTATAGAATTGGTGACTGGTTAGATGAAAGCAAGAAAAAGAAGAAGGAGATGAAGATGACATGACAGTTCTGGCTTAGGTGCTGTTTTAGTCTACTCTGTTGCTAATAACAGAAAATACCTGCAACTGAAAAATAAGAATAAGGTTTATTCATTTCAAAGTTTGGAAGGCCAAGATCCAGTGGCTGCATCTGGTGAGGGTCTTCTAACCACATTACAATATGGTGGGGGATACTAATGCATGCATCTGTAACTGTACATCTCTAGTCGAGTCTCAATCTTAATCTAGTCACAACCACATCTCTGTGTATGAATAAATTTCAAAGACACATAGCAGATGCCTATGAAGACAGTGTATCCATTTACTGAGATAGAAAATAAGAAAATAAATAAGGTTGGTGGTTAAGAGAAAATATAAGGCGTTCCATTTTAGACATGTTCTGTTTAATGTGGTAATGTCATCTTCTGGTAGAGATTCCAGTAGATAGTGGCTCTGTGAGATCTGCTCATGATTTGTCTCTAATATGCTTCCTTTCCTCCCATTTACTTGCACTCCAGTCAAACAATCTTCCATTATTCTGGGACACTACAAGTTTATTTCTGCCTTAGGGCCAGTGGGTTTCTTGTTATGTACCTAAGAACTTGCATGGCTGATTCCCTTACTTCATCTAAGTCTCTAAGCAAAGGGTTCTCAAAACAACTCTCCTGGTCACCCCATATGAAATATCCTCCAACCCTTATATCACTTTATATCCCTATGCTTTATTTTTTTTTCCTTTGTAACATGTATCACTACATGAAATTATATCATGCAGGTCTTCCCAAGTCCCACAGAAGAAATCCAGGGAGCCAGCGACTTCACCGAGAGTGGCTGAGAAGTTTTCTACCAGGGTTCTTCTGCTACCGAGGCAGGCTTTCAGATTCTTTTCCTGTCTCATGCCTTTTAAGGTCCCATCTACTGACACAGAAAATAAACAGGGAGCCAGCTGCTCACAAAGAGTAACTGAGAAGTTTTCTGCTGGTGTTCTGCTACCTAGTTACATAGTTCTAGCCTAGTCCCAGGTGCATCTAATCCTGAGAGGTTGCTAGAGGATCCAAGTACCTGTACTTCCCTAGATAAACCCTACTCTGATTGAAAGATGCAGCCCTATACCAAGAACACACCTGGGAAGAAGAACTGTTCTTTTCCCCTGACACTACAAAACCTACTCAAAAAAGTAAGAAGAAGTGTGTACTTCATCAGATGACTAAAAACCAATACATGAACACAAAAAATATGGAAAACGAGGACATACTTCTCCCTTAAGGGAATATGACAACTCCTCATCAACCACAGGCACCACAATAGAACTCACAAAAATGTCAGAAAAGGAATTCACAATATTCATAGTGACAAAACTAAATGAGATGCAAGAAAAAACAGACAACTAACTCCAGGAGATGAAGAATTCCTTCCACAACATGAAGGAGGAGATAGATACCATAAAATATAATCAAGCACAGGACCAGCAGATGGCATAATGGTTACAATGCTAGATTTCCATGCAGCCGACCACAGTTCAAGTCCTGGACTCAGCGGCTTCAAACTCACACTGCGCACATGTGCATGCATTCCCAAAATCCTGAGAGGAGAGTGGAGCTGAAGGGATTGCAGTATGGCTATAACCCCTGGGGGGTGATTTCTCATTTTCTATCTCTCTGTCTCTCTGGAAAGCATTTGAACACTATAGCAAAAATCTCTTTAAAAAACAAAAAGAATCAAGCAGAACTTCTAGAGATGAAAACTTTAATATAGGCTATCAAAATCTCCCTTGAAAATATTAATACCATATTAAGTTATGCAGAAGATCAAATCTCTAAACTACAAGATAAAAAAACACCAACTTAGACAAAACCACCAAAAAAAAAAAACTTTAAAAAATCGAAGATAGGGATCAGCAGATGGCATAATGGTTGTGTCGCTGGACTCCCACGTGGCTGACCACAGTTCGAGTCCCAGACCCAGTGACTTCAAATTTACATGGGCACATGTTTGTCTGTGCTGAAGATCCTAAGAGAAGAATGGAAGTGAAAGGATTGTGATGTGGCCATCCCTTCCAGGGAGTGATTTTTCTCTTTTGGTTTTTCTGTCTCTCTAGCAAGCACATGTGCCCTATAGCAAAAATCTCTCTCAAAAAAAGAAATTGAGGATAACATATGGAAAATACTAGAAACCATTAAATGCCCAAATATATGAATAAGTGGCATTCCATAAAGTGAAGAATCTAATAAAGGCATAGTAAATCTATTCCATGAAATACTTGCAGAAAATTTTCCAAAGCCAGAAAAACATTCAAACATCTAGACCCAAGATATACAAAGAACTCCAAATAAAATCAATATAATAAGATCGTCCCCCTGGCACATTATAGCCTAACTGATCAAAATCAAAGACAAAGACAATATTTTGAAAATGGCAAGAGAGAAACATCAAGTTACTTACAAAGGTTATCCCATTAGGCTAATATCAGACCTCTCTACTGAAACAACGCAAGCAAGGAAAGAATGGGAAGATATGTTCAAAACGCTAAAAGAGGGACCACCCCAGGGGGGGTGATTTCCTGCTTTCTGTCTCTCTGTATCTCTCTGTCTGTCTGGCGAGCGCACACGCCCTATAGCTAAAAAAAACTCTCCAAAAAAAAGAAAAGAGAATAAAATAAAAGCCATTTAAATCTATTTGCAGATGACATGATGATATATATAGGAAACCCAAAAGAATCCACAAAAAATGTCTACTGGAAGTGTAAATGAATACAGTAAAGTGGCAGGATATGAAATCAGCATACAAAAATCAATATCATTCTTATACACCAACAATGAACAGGCTGAGGTAAAATTGAAGAAAGAAGTCCCATTTACAATAGCCAAAAATGTATATAAGATACCTAAGAATAAACCTAATGAAAGTAGGCAAAGAACTCTACAAAGAAAACCATGAAGAACTAAGAAAAATATTGAAAATGATACTAAAAAAAGTGAAAAGACATTCAATGTCCCTGGATTGGAAGAATTAATATAATAAAAAGTCAATTTTACCCAAAGTAATGTATAAATTTAATGTAATTACAATCAAATTGCCAGAGATATTCTTTACAGAATTAAAAAGAAAATCATATAATTTGTCTGGAATCGTAAGAGGTCATGTATAGCCAAAGCAATGCTATACTGAAAGAGTGGACTAGGATGTATCTCAGTCTCTGACCTCAAAATATATTATAAGACTATGATAATCAAGGCAGCACGATCCTGACACAAAAACAGGCATGTAGATCAATGGAACAGAATTGAAAACTCAGAAATAACCCCCCAAACATACAGCCCACTGGTCTTTGACAAAAAACAAAAACAAAAAAAAAAAAAAACAAACAAAAAAAAAAAAAAATAAAAAAATCCACCAGAAAAACAGATATCCACCTACAAAAAAATGAATCTGTACCCCTATCTTTCACCATTAAGAAAAATCAACTCCAGGAGCTGGCAGGTGGCATGATGGTTAAGGGCACTGGACTCCCACATGGCCGACTATGGTTCAAACCCTGGCTGGCAGCTTACTTTCTCACTTTCCCTCCTACTCTCTCTCTCTCTCACTCTGTCCCTCTCTGGTCAAATCAAAACAAACAAATAAATAAATAAATAAAGTTAAATAAAATAATTTAAAAGAAGAAAAATCAACTCAAAATGGATCAAAGCTCTAAACATAAAACCTCAAACTATAAAACTACTGTGGAAAACACAGTGAAAACTCTTGGAGACATTGGAGTTACCAAAGATCTTTTGAATAAGGCCCCTGAAGCACAGATAATAAGCCCAAAAATAGACAAGTGGGATTACTTCAGATTAAAAAGCATCTGCACAGCAAAAGAAACAATAATTAGAGTGGAGAGGCAACCTTTGGAATGGGAGAATATATTTGCAAACTACACCTCTGACAAGGGACTGATAACCAGAATATACAGGAAACTCAAGCAGTTTACCTGAAAAATAAATAAATAAATAAACCCATTAAAAGATAGACAAATGAACTGAACAGACAACTCTCTAAGGAAGACATATGAATACATGTGTGCTACAGAACATATAACATTGGAGAATCAATGGGTGAAAGGAATTGGAAGGAAGGTTCAGGTGCTCAAAGACCTCCATGAGATTACAGGGCATTATTGTGGAAGGGAATGAGGGAATGAACCATCTAATAGGATGTTACTGTGAACAGATAGTAGCAACACCGGGGACACATGGTAGCATAATCTGTGAGTCAATCTATGACAGCATAATGGAAGTGCAGAGGATGGCAATCCTGGTACTAGTGACCTAAAAGGAAAACAATTAATTAGGCAAGAGTAGACATAAAGTCCTAGTAACACTACTACTATTCAAAAAATAAAACAAAGGTCCAACTGAGTGACACATGCTGTTAAGATGCTGTGCCCCACATGGGAAGCCTGAGTTCAATTCCTGACCCAACCTAAAGGCCAGGCACAGTGGCATGCATCTGTAAGCTTATAAATGCACAGAGACTGAGGCAGGAGGATCAGGAGCTCAGGGCTGGCCTGCGCAGTATACCAAGACTACATTAAAAAAAAAAAAAAAAAAAAAAAAAAACCTGAGTATTGTGGCATGCCACTGGAAGGCCAGGACTTAGTGAAACCTGTAAAATAAAATAAAATACTCCAAGAATAACAAGTGTTGACCAAAATGTAGAAATACTGGGACCATTATGTACTGTTGGTGGGACTGTGAAACGTTATTGCTACTATAGAAAACAGTATAGCTGTTTTATGATATATATGATCTAGCAAGCAATTATACTTCTAACTACATAAAATGGAAAATAGGGTGGTCAAGCCCATGGCATGGTGTATAAGGTGGCTGGATCCCATATGGCCGAACCTGAGGTTCAAGTACCAGACCAGCAGCTTGAGAAATGTACTAGGCATATGTGTATGCCCAAAATCCTGAAAGGAGAGGAAAATGGAGAAGACTGTGACCATTCCCCATAGGATACATTTTCTTATTTTCTTTCTTGCTCTTTATCTTTCTCTAGCAATTGCACGTGCCATCTTGCAAATTAAAAAAGAAGAAGAAAAAGAAAAAGAAAAGAATACAAGGTCTCAAAAGTATTTTTGCGGGGACCAGCAATTAGCATAATGGCTATGTCACTGAACTCCCTTGTAGCCAACCATGGTTCAAGTCCCGGACCCAGTGGCTTAAACTCATGTCGGTGTGTGTGTGTGCGTCCAAGATGCCAAGAAGATAAGTGAGAAGAAGGGATTGCGGCGTGGCCATCCCCCCGGAGGTGACTTCTTACTTTCTATCTCTCTGTCTCTCTCTTTCTGGCAAGCACATGCGCCCTATAGCAAAAACCTCTCCCCCCCCAAAAAAAAAAGTACTTTTGCACATCTATGTTCATAGCAGCATAATTCCTAATATTAAAGAGATGGAAACAATCCACATGCTATCAGTAGAGAAATGAGTAAACAAAATGAGCTCTACAGATATATTTAAAGTAGAATATTATTCAACCTTAAAAAGAAAGAAAATCCTCAGGACCAGCAGATGGCGTAATGGCTATGTCACTGGACTCCCATGTAGTCAACAACAGTTCGAGTCCTGGACCTGGTAGCTTAAATTCATGCCGGTGCATGTGTGTGCGTGCCCAAGATCCCGAGAGGAGAATAGAGGAGATGGTATTGCAACATGACCACCCCCCCTCCCCGGTGAGGGGGCTGATTTCTCACTTTCTATCTCTCTGTCTTTCTCTGTCTTTCTGGTGAGTGCACGAGTCCTATAGCAAAAACCTCTCCAAAAAAAAGAAAATCCTGTCACTTGCTACAACATGAATGAACTAAGTGAAATAAACTGGCTGCTAAAAGACAAATACTGTGTGTTCCTACTTACATGAGATATCCAAAGAAAGAAAAAAGATAGATATCAACTTAATAGAAAAAGGAAACAGAATGGCGGTTACCAGTGGAGGAGGGAGAAATGAGAAATTACTGTTTAATGGGTACAGAATCAGTTCTGCAAGATAAAAAAATTCTGGAGTTCTAGTATATATATGTGAACACATATAACACTATCGAACTGTAAGCTTAGTTAAGATGGTAAATTTTATATTATGTCCTATTAGCACAATTAAAATAAAATTAAAGCAAAGCTTAAGCAATAGTAAATTTAGAAAACAATTTGTCAATGAACTGAACCATCAAACTAGTGCTGTCAGTCTACTGATTGTTTAATTAATTTAGTTGATCAATTAATGATGCTGAAATAAATGATTGTATATAGAAAAGCACACTATGATCTGAACATTTTTGTCTATCCCCAAATTCATATGTTGAAATCGTAACTCCCATGGTGATAGTATTAGGAGGTGGGTCCTTTGGGAAGTGATAAAATCCTAAGGGTTCTGCCTTCATGAATAAGATGAGTGCTCTTGCAAAGAGGCTCAGAGAACTGCCCTGCCCTTTGAAATACATAAAATACAGGTAGAAGTCTTCATCTATGAATCAGAAAATGGACCTCACTAGACACTGAATCTAATGAGGCCTTGATCTTGAATGTGCAAGCATCTAAAACTATGAGAAATAAATTTCTACTGTTTGTAAGTCACCCAGTCTGATATTTTGTTACAGCAATTCAAAGATAATATATATCAAAAACACAATAAATAAGAGGAAGAATTTTTTTTTCAAGAATAAAAATAATGTGCATGCATCCTTTAAAGCTGTAGGGAAGGTGATCACTGTGGCCCAAAAGATGCCTGGGTATATTTTGTGCTGGCCAAATTTCTTCCATTAGCATTAATCTCTCATCAATAAGATACTCAGTTTTCATGACATTGTGGTTGTCAACATAATTGTTAATTTAACTATTTAGGTTAGGAATCTTGTTATTCCTGTGCATTATATTGTTGAGCCTGGTAAAGCAATAGTATATACCCATTTGTTTTGTCTCAGGAGCTGATTATTTTCAACCCAATTTTGACGAATAGTGTTGAATAGGAGGACAGACACATGGTGCAGTGGTAAAATGCAATGCTCTGCAAGCATCATACATGGGATGGTTATTGGTCTACATCTGGAGACCTTTTTGAGTGTGTTCGGCACGTGTGTGCCCATGGTCTGGCCTGGCTGCAGCTGGGAGTGGAGTACAGAATTGGGACCTGATAAGGATGCAATCTGTGTGTGTGTGTGTGTGTGTGTGTGTGTGTGTGTGTCTTTCTCTTTCCTCTTTCTCTCTCTGTCCTTCTCAGTCATGGAATAAATAAGCTGAAAAAAATAGTATTAAGTAAAAGCTATAAAATTATTACAGCATTCAGTTAATAATAGAAGAATCATCAGAGATGAAAGTGATTGAATTGGTCATCATTGATGACCCATGATCATCCTGTAGAATGGACATTAGACCATCACGTACAGGAGTAGTAGGTAGGAATGCTCTGACTTCATTCTTTTGGTTGCTATGAGGGGGTGTTTGTTTCCTAATAATTCATACCTTTTTGATCCACTTTACTTTTCTCACCATCAGGTTGGGAAATTTATTTTTAGCCTATCTAGAGAGAAGTCAGAGGCATAGGTATCACCTGTCTTCCACAGGAAGCTATCATTCACTCTGCAACTTCATGCCGAATGTTACACAGGGGCAGGTGTCATATGAGGAGGATGGCCCTGGCTTGTTCTGACCCAGTGCAGCCCATGAATAAAAACGTAGTTTGAATTCTGCAATATGATCATCGAAATCCCATTATTACCCATATTCTCCAATTTTATCTTCATCAATTACAAAGTGGACACTTGGGCTCTCCTTCTGATCATCTTTTGTCTTTATTCCTAATTGATTCTACATTCACGCAGGAATAAAGAATTACATGCAGGGACCAGCAGATGGCATAATGGCTATGACACTGTACTACCACATGGCTGACAGTAGTTCAAATCTCACACCCAACAGCTTTAAACTCATGCCAGGTACATGTGCGTATGTGTCCAAAATCCCAAAAGGAGAATGGAGGAGAAGGGATTGCGAGATAGCTATCCCTCCTGGGAGATGATTTCTTGCTTTCTATGTCTCTGTCTCTCCAGCAAGCACATACAACCCTATAGCAAAAATCCCTCTTAAAAAAAAATTAAGAATTACACACAAATCCCTTCTAAACAATATATTTTCAACATATCAAGATTTAAAGCATTTACTATAAGACAAAAGCAATTATCTTTATAGATTTATATACTAAATAGATGGGTAAAAAATTAAAATAAAATATATACTTTAATTAATTTAATTAATTAAAATATGAATTAATCAGCATGGAGAGGAATTATAGAAATCCATAGCATTATAAAAAATAGGGCTTGCTATGGCTTAAGTAAACCAAAGTTTCATGTTTCAAAATTTGGTCTCTATTGTAATGGCATTGGAAGATGATAAGACTTTTAAAAGGTGAGCCCTAGTGGGTGGTATTTGAATCATAGAAGTATCACCCTCATCAATACATTAATCCTTTCTTGCAAGATGGCATGAGCTGCAGCTCTCCTAAGGAGTTAGTTCCCACAAATTTGCTACAAAAGAAAGATGGCTGCCCCAGATCTCTCTCTGCAAGTGCCTGCCATCCTCTCTGTTTCTGTTGACCAGATAGGGCTATTATGATATGCGCCAGAGGTCTGCCTGATGCCAGCCCCATACTTTTGGACTTCCCAACCACCAGACTCATGAGCCAAATAAACCTTTATTCTTTATAAGTCACTCAGTCTCAGGCATTTGTTAGCAACACAATAGCAGACTAAAACAGTACTTTCTCACACAATCCTGTTAACTACCTCCCGAATATGTCAAACCTATCAGTATTAACATCTAAAACTGAAACTATTACATTAAAATTTAAATGATAAAAATATATTTAAAATGGGACCAGCAGTTAGTGTAATGGCTATGTCGCTGAACTCCCATGTAGTCGACCACAGTTCAAGTCCTGGATCCAGTGGCTTAAACTCACGCCGGGCACATGTACATGCATGCCCAAGATCCCAAGAGGAGAATGGAGGAGAAGGGATTGCGTTGTGGCCATGCCCCCCGGGGGTGATTTCTCATTTTCTGTCTCTCTGTGTCTCTCTGTCTTTCCGGTGAGCACACGTGCCCTGTAGCAAAAACTTCTAAAAAAAAAAAAAATCCACATTCTCTAAAAAATATATATATATATTTAAAAATCCTTACCTTTGGGGTCAGCAATTGGTGTGGTGGTTAAGGGTGCTGGATTGACTCCCACATGGCCCACTGCCCGTCGAGTCCTGAACCGGGCAGCTTGCTTTCTCACTTTCTCTCGCCCTCTCTGGTCAAATTAAAATAAATAAATAAAGTAAAATAATAATTTTTTAAAAATTCTTATCTTTATTATTAATTTTACTACTTTCTGGAGACTTCTTTTTATCTTTTTTTTTTTTTTTTTGCCACAGGGGCATGTGAGGTCACCAGAGAGAGAGAAAGTGAGAAAGTACCCCCTTCACAGAGGGTCTGCCACATCATAATCTCTTCTCTTCCATTCTGCTCACAGAATTTTATGTATAAATACACACATACATGCCCAGTGTGTTTTTCAAACTGCCAAATCTGAGTCTTGAACCATGTAGTCAGTCATGTAGGATCCAGCTGCCTTAGCCACCACACCACTAGTTGGCCCTGGTGAAATTTAAAAAATGAAAAAGAAATAAAATAAAATAAAAACAACTGGGAACCAGTTGGTGGCAAAGAGGTTAAGGACACTGGATCCTACACAGCCGACCATAAGGTTCAAGTCCCAGACTCGACAGCTTGAAAAACACATTTTGCACATTTTCATGTATCCCAAAATCCAGAGAGAAGAATGGAGGAAAAGGGATTGTGGCATGACTATCCCCCAAGAGGTCTCTCCCTCTCTCTCTCTTTCTCTCTCTCTCTCTCTCTCTCTCTCTCTCTTTCTCTCTCCCACCAGTGAGCACAGGCACCCTATAACAAAATTGAAAAATCAAAAAATAAAAACAACTGTCCTCCAGACAATTTGACATTTGTTTCTCCAATACATTTATCAAACATCAACTGAGTATCTAAGGGCAAGGTACTATCATAAAAATGATGTATACAAACCATCACAATTTCTACTTTTAAAAAGCATAAATAAAACTAGGGAGATGGTACACACTTACAAGTTCCTAGAATAAGAAAGTATTTGCTAAGTTCCACAAGGTGTAATAAAAATCACATGGATGTTTGCAACAGATAAAGGCCTCTTTTTGAAGAGAAAAAGCCTATGTAAATTAGGTGGCATTTTCATTGGAATGTGCAAAACGTGAGCTCATGTGGAGTTTGGAAAGCATAAGAAAAAGAGCTTTTGGGGAGAAGTGAGAGATAAAAGTGGAAAGGTATTTTAGGGCCATCTCTGGAGTGGGACTTGAATCTTAAAGAGAGTTAAAAATGTTTGGAAAAACTGCTGTGTGGGATGAGCAGTGAGTCAGCAAGAGATGAATAAAAAAATGTGCTGAGCAGAAATGACGGCTCAGTTAAAGTGAACGAGCACGAATCCGGGGCAGACTCAATCAGTACAGCTTTCTCTAGCAATACTCGTCATCCCAGCAAGGAAGCAACTGGAGGTTCAAGGTCGAGGAGGAGTTCAGGGAAATATGCAAAGACGCATTTGAGCCGACTGCCCACAGGAAGCAGGATAGACAGACAAGAAATGAAATCAGAGGGAACTAACAGACAAAAGAAAAAAGCAGAGTTGGGATTGTAATGGGAGTGAAGATCAGGTTATGTATGCATGAGGAATTTAGAAAGATTGACATTAAGGAGATTGTAGAAGAGGTAAATACTCAAAATTGGAGACTGTAGAGCCAGATGATGAGCTCCAAGGATGGAGTGATGTTAGGGATCACTGGTGTCAAGGAGATGAGGAACTGGTATGATAACTGATAGGTTAAATTCATTGAGTATGAGAAAAGAAGTACCATAAAGTTTAGGGTACTATAGCCCTTAGGATAAGAGGGTAGCATGAAACAGCTGGAAAGAGGAGAAACTGCTGAATTTTAAGAGTCAGAACAGCATCCTAGAATAGCCAATGGAGAACAAAGGATGTTGACCCTTTTTCTTTGTCCTCTCTGGTAGTGATAAAAGAAGGGAAAATTTGTACTGGGAATAATTTCATATGAAATAGCATCATTATTAAGAATGCAAGGTTCTGGGCCCAGCAGGTGGCATGGTGGTTAAGGCAGCTGGATTCCCATATGGTTGACCATGGTTCAAGTCCTTAACCTGTTGGTTTGAAAATCACACTGAGCACATGTACATGTGTGCCCAAAATCTCAAGAGGAGAATGGAGGAGAAGGGATAGTGGCATGGCCATCCCTTCTAGGGGGAGATTTCTCACTTTCTCTCTCTCTGTCTCTCACTGTCTCTCTCTCCTCTCTGATGAGCGCACATGCCCTATGGAAAAACCTAAAAAAAAAGAAGAAAAAGAAAAGAAAAGAAAGAAGAATTCGATTATAGAAAAGAAATAGAAAGAGGTTTTGTGAGAAAGTCTCATAAAAAATAATGGGAAAGGGTCAGCAGGTGGCACAGAGGTTAAAGCAGCTGGATCTCATGTGGTCAACTATGTGATTCAAGTCCTAGACCCCAGGGCTTGAAAAAACCCTGGCCACATGTATATGCATGCCCAAGATCCTGAGAAGAGAATGGAGGAGAAGGGGTTGCTGCATGGCCATCCCCATAAAGGGGTCATTTCTCATTTCCTCTATCTTTCTTTGTGTCTCTTGGCCTCTAACCAGCAAAATACCTATAGCCAATTTAAAAGAAAATTAAAGCAGTGGAAAAAATAACGACATAACCATAAGACCTGGTAGCACAAAGGGGAAAGGCTGCCTCTGGTACTTACTAGGGTTATGTGCAAACACCCCAGTTCACAAAGCAGACAGAAGCATGCACTAGCTTTGGCCAGTTAAACTTGATCAAGTGATATGTGTCACTTCCAGGGGAATCTTTGCAAGCCAATGCACAATTCACCATATCTGTTGACCTAAGGGAACCTAGAAGCATGTACTAAAATGAAGCTTTGGTCACCTAAGTTTCTAAATGATTCTGAGGAGCAGAATCCTTCTCTGCCACACCTTGACACATATGTTCATGAGTGAAAAATAAACCTCCCTGGGCCAGCACCATTCAGTGGCCTGAAAATCATGCTGGGCTCATGTGCATGTGTGCCCAGGGTCCCAGGAGGAAAATGGAGAAGGAATTGCAGTGTAGCCATCCCCCCAGGGGAAAAATTTCACTTCTCCTCTCACCATTCCTCTCTCTCTCTTTCCAGGGAGCACAAGTGGTATAAAGAAAAAAAAAAAACTCTAAATTTTTTTTTAAAAGAAAGAAAAAGGAAAAAGAAACCTTTATTGATTTAGCTACAGATATTTGGAGGGTGTTTGTTACTATAGCCTAACCTATCTTGACTTTAGGTAACCCAAATAAATAGAGCAGAAGAGCTTTTTAATAAAGTGCTTGACATGTGTTCTATTTATTATTCTACTTATTTTACAACAGTATTTTTTAAAATCATAATATTCTCTTAAGGATGCAAAAAGGAGGCTCGACAGTTATGGAAGTCAGATCCTACGTGGACAATCACAGTTTGAATTCTGCCCTGGCAGCTTGAAAAAACATACTGGGCACATGTGCATGTGTGCCCAAAACCCTAAAGGGATGAAGAAATGGAAGGAAAATGGCCATGCCCCGTTGGGAGGTCTCTCTTTCTCTCTCTCTCATGCATGAGCCCTCTGACACACACACAAACACACACACACATACACAGATATAAAAAAAGAACTATGAGATCTTAGGCAAGAATCTTCTAAGATTGGGATACCCCCATGTGCATTGGTAGCTTAGGACCAGCAGCACTGACGCCTGGGTCTGCCGGCTCCTTACCCAGCACTAACTCAACCTATTAGCATCCTTAAATGCATGCCACAGACTCAAGGACAGGTGAAAGAATTTACACTGGCAGAAAGAGCTGGATTGAGCTGAAGATGAAAGAAATACGGACAGGAAGAGTTTGAACAGTTTGTACCTGGATATTGTGCAGAGAACGGCGGAAACGTTAGCCAGAAATCGAGACAGAGAGTCTCTAGACAGAATCTAGAATCTCAGAGTATAAAAGATAACTAGGGCTTATCTGACCAATATTTGGCAATTTGGCACTGACCAGAAGGCAGAATTTAGTGATGAAGAGAATTTGAGAGCTGGCAGGAGAACCAACTCCAATATTTGGTATGTTTTATCTTTGTATTTATCTTTATTAGCATTTTACAGACTGGGATACACAGATATAAAAAAAGAACTATGAGATCTTAGGCAAGAATCTTCTAAGATTGGGATACCCCCATGTGCATTGGTAGCTTAGGACCAGCAGCACTGACGCCTGGGTCTGCCGGCTCCTTACCCAGCACTAACTCAACCTATTAGCATCCTTAAATGCATGCCACAGACTCAAGGACAGGTGAAAGAATTTACACTGGCAGAAAGAGCTGGATTGAGCTGAAGATGAAAGAAATACGGACAGGAAGAGTTTGAACAGTTTGTACCTGGATATTGTGCAGAGAACGGCGGAAACGTTAGCCAGAAATCGAGACAGAGAGTCTCTAGACAGAATCTAGAATCTCAGAGTATAAAAGATAACTAGGGCTTATCTGACCAATATTTGGCAATTTGGCACTGACCAGAAGGCAGAATTTAGTGATGAAGAGAATTTGAGAGCTGGCAGGAGAACCAACTCCAATATTTGGTATGTTTTATCTTTGTATTTATCTTTATTAGCATTTTACAGACTGGGAGATAAGGTCAGCAAGATTTGGTGGTCTGTGATGTTTCCACTGTACTTGCCAAAATCCATAAAAATTTTTATTAGTTTACATTTTTTTTAAATAGCCTGGTAGTGATGACGCTGAATAAAACATCTTTTCCCCCGCAATCAAAAAGCACAAAATATATATCTTCCTCTTTCCGTTGTTAATCAACTCTGACTTGCTCTAATTTCTAGGCCTGTGGACTCTTGCTCATCTACCAAACATAGATGTTTTATGATGCATCCTGCCTGTAATGGGGCGATTCCAGCAGGAAGTGGCACTCTCCCAAGCAAGAGAGCCTCACTCAGAACTGTTATTTATGGCTCATAATACAGGCTACACTCACGACTTCATGACACCGTGATTCCTTTTCTTAGCTTCTCAAAGGACACCTGGCTCAACTGAACAACTAGCTTATTTTGTCACACTGTAGGTCATCCCGACCCTTAGAAACGGAATTGAAGAGAGGAGGGAGCACCATGCAATTGTCACACCATTACCCCTGGCCCTGGAAATGCAATGATACAGAAGCTCAGAGATGCAAAAGAGACTGCTGGGAAGGTTAGCTGCTTTCTTAGACCTGACAAAGATAATTCCAGGGCCTATGGCTTCTAGTAATAAGATTTCAGATTGGTGGCATTTAGATGTATGTATGTTATTGATAGGGTTTTCTTTAGGTTACACTAAAGGTCCTCAAGAATTAACACTGTGGGCTACAGTACAGAAGATAAAACGAGACTCATTTATGCATTTTAGTAAGACAGGCATCAGTAACAAAAACGGCAGTTGATGGGCGGAAATTTCTCATTTGGACATTCTGAATAAGCATCACATATCTATTATTGTTGCCATTAGACTAGTTCTCACTTACTTAGCGTTTTCAAAGTCAAATACTCTACTAGAGGGGTTTTTTTTTGTTGACTTTACATCTTCTCTTTTTATAAGTGAGTGGGGTCTGCTACCATAATTATATAGAATAATATTTCTTTTCCTCTTTCACTTAAATTCTGTTTAAGCCAGGCATAAGGTACTACTTCCATTGAAATAAATTAGGTTAATGGAGTTTTGATAACTCAACCACGTGTACTCAGAATCAGCCTAAATTAGACATCTGTGCTGCCAATTCAGAAAGGAGTTTTACTTGGAAATTATGGCTTTGGATAGATAAGAATTTTTCCAACTCTTACATAATACTTGCTTTTAACTTGTGATCACTTGTTATATGCATTTTTGTGGCATAAACCCTGAACTATGGTTAAGTTTTGACAAGAAATTACAAAAGACGATTATTTTTCAGGGCTCTGCTTACCATATAGAGTATTTTCTTTTTTATTATCTGTTCAAAGTATATACCAGAGAGGTTGGGTCTGCATCCCAAGGAATACTTCAAGTTCTGCTGTAAAAACCAGGAGGAAAGGATGCACAGGAATGCAACAACATAAGAAGACAGCACAGCATGAATGT
>NW_006205007.1:2130938-2182421 GCF_000334495.1 Tupaia belangeri chinensis
AAGTAGACAGCAAAGCATGAATGTTCTACTTTTTTTCATGCACAAATACAGTGGCTTTGTTTACCTTTCTCCTCTTGTTGCATTACAAGGATGAAATATAAACATTTCCATTTTTATCCAAAGAATATTTGAAAGTTAAACCTAGCATGAATTTGAAGAAAATGGACAACTCCTAAAGTCGACTCTGCTTCTAAGGTTTGTGGGCCAGCAGGTCTTACTGAGAAAGACAATGAATAATAAACCGTGGTGAAAAGTGAAGAGAATAGCGACTAGCAGGAAAAGAAGATGAAAGTCACCAGATGGGCTCATGGTACATTGACCTAAATTAGCAAAGTTCGCCCTAGGGGAGGTCCTGTTGCTCAAGAGATACCAGTGAGAAGAATGAAAGAGGAGCTCCTGCTAACAGCCTGGTCAGAAAGTCCTGGGCTAATGAAGGAGAAAACCCCTCACAGCCTACCACTCAGAATCACTCAAGTCAGAACTACCTACGTTCGTTTCTGATTTCTGCTGTAGCATCTTACCACAAATGCAGTGGCTTAAAGTAACATCAGTTGGTTCTCCTACAGTTCTGGATGCCAGGGCTCTGAAATAAGGCTTACAGGGTTAGAATCAAGGTGCTAGCATTCCATTCTTTGCTTTTTCTAGCCTCTTGCCAGAGGCTGTTCTTCCTTAGCTCACATCATTTCTCTCTCTCTCTCTCTCTCTCTCTCTCCCTCTCTCTCCTCTCTAGGCTCTGTCATAGCATCTCCGTTGACCTTCTACTCTCTCTGATATGAGGATTTTTGTAATACATTTAGGGCCCACCTGGATAATCCAAGATAACCTCTCCATTACAAGATTCTCCACTTGACCATGTCTATGAAGCCTCTTTTGCCATAGAAGGAAACATCTATAGGTCCCAGGGGTTTCCATGATCACAGCTTTGAAGGCAGTTGTTCCACCTGTAGCACCCCACCCACGTAGTTGCTAGTTGCTACAGCCTTTGGTGCCTGAGCAAAACCCACTCTGTCCAACACACTACCTCACCAAGGGACTTCCCAGCTAAAGTAACGTCTGCCTACATCAAAAACTGGCTGGTTCTTTCGATAACCCTGTTGTGGCTACCCTCAAGTACACACAATGCTTTGGGGCTCAAAATGCAGGAATAGAGGGAAAGCTACACTCCAGTATTTGGCAGAGAGCAAAGAACACAGAACAGGACAAGCTTAAGATTTCTGAGCAGGGATAATAATTAATGACCCCATTGATGTAATAGCATTAACCATTGTTGGGGGGGGGGGGGAGAAGGCTACTTCAACTCAAATAAATCATTATTATTAAAATAATGTCCAATAATAAAACCAACTTTGAGTGGCAGAGAAATTATAAGAGAAACTTCCTAGTTTGTAGTAGCATGATCTCCCCAGCCTACTAATTTGTGATTAATTCATTTTTTTTAAAGAGAGATTTTTGCACATGTGCTTGCCAGAGAGACAGAGAGTAAGAAATCACTCCCCCAGGGGGGATGGCCATGCTGCAATCTTTTCTCCTCCATTCTCTTCTTGGGGTTTTGAGTACTCATGCACACGCATCTGGTATGAGTTTAAGCCTCTGGGCCTGGGAGTCAAACCACGGTCTACTATGTGGGAGTCCAACAACATAACCATTCTGCCATCTGCTGGTTCCTTAATTTGTGATTAATTTAAATATCTGCACATTAACTGGAATAATGCCTATTCTCCCAGAGGGAGAAAAAAATTATTTCTTTTCCTTTTTTAAATTAATTACTTACTTATCTTTATTTTTGTTGTAAGGCACCTGCACTCCCTGGAGAAAGACAGAGAAAGTAAGAAATCATCCTCCAGAGGAATGGTCACACCACAATCCCTTCTCTTTCATTTTCCTCTCAGGATTTTGAGCATGCTCGTACACATGACTGTGTGATTTTCAAGCTACCAGTCCAGGATTCAAACCACATAGTCATGTGGGACTCAGCCCCTTAACCACCACACAGCCTGCTGACTGAGGAGGAAAATATTTCTTTTTCTATAGTAGATCATAGGAAAAACTAAACCATTTAATGCCCCAGTCCAGTTCATAGCATTGTTTAATATTAAGTTCAGTTGACCTAGCAGTAGAGTGAGGAAAATCATGAGAGCAGAGACCCTGTTCTTACCTTGGAGAGGGGCAAACCTGAAGCAAAAGTGGGTAACATTCCAATCATACCAGACCCTTTAAAAAGCTCAATAGTCAAGAAAAATATAGAAAAGCTTATGTTTGAAGACAATACACAACACAGGCATCTTACAGTAAATTTTATTAAATTTTTAAAGAAATTATAGATGGAAATGGATCTGTGGGATAATAGATAGTCCCAGAGGAACTGCAAAGTTGTGAAGTACGTGAAGACCTCCACTGATGCTGAAAACAGGAACCGCACAAGCCTAGCAGCTCGTGAATAGCCAATGTATTTAAGGAAGAAATTCCACTTCATATTAAAGTTGATATAATCTACTGATATCTAATTCTCAGTAATGATTTTATTGATTTCCATATCTTAGTAATGCAAGCAAATAAAATGCCTTAGAAACTCAGAGACACTGTTGTGGGAAAAAAAGAGGTTTTTTTCTTATGTTTTTTTTTTTTTTTAATTTCTTTTTCTTTTTTTCAGAGGTTTTTGCTATAGGGTGTGTGTGCTTGCCAGAAAGAGAGAGAGAGACAGAAAACGAGAAATCACACCCCCAAGGAGATGGACATGCCACAATCCCTTCTCCTCCATTCTCCTCTAGGGATCTTGGGCACGCACACATGCACACCTCACTTAAATTTAAGCCACCAGGTCCGGGACTCGAACCACAGTCGACTATGTGGGAGTGATGTAGCCATTACACCAACTGCTGGTCCCTCTTATAAGTTAGTTTTTATTATGATAGCTTTCTCTTTACTCATTCATTCATTCATTAGACAAATCTTTTCTGAGTATTAGCTCTCATGATAGATGTAGGGGTATTTAATGAGGGTCATCACTTAGTCATCTATACTTTTACAGTTTATTTCCATTTGTTATTATTATTATATTATTGTTATTAATATTAGTTTGACCAGACAGAGAGAGAGAGAGAAAGGGAAAGTGAGAAAGCAAGCCGCCAGGTCTGGGACGCAAAGGATGGTCAGCCATGTGGGAACCTAGTGCCTTTAACCACCACGCCACCTGCTGACCCCCTCAAGAATCTTTCTAAAGGTCACATAGTCTTGGAGAATAGACACTTGTAACTTCTTCTCAATTCTGTCTCCTGAGGTTCACATCACACTGTATGATTTGCTCCCTGCCTTCTGAAATCTTCCTGTCTTTAAGGGTGCCATATATGAATAATTACAATACAAAATAAGAAGCCATCTTTACCTCAATCTCAAGAATATGCAACTATTTTCCAGGTTCCTGACTATCTCATAAATCACATTTTTCTAGAGAATTGTCCCTTCCCTGTCCCCTCCTTAACCCAAAAGTTAACTACCTTTTCAACTTCACCTGAAGTTTTGCCTCTTAATTAACAGCCATTTTCCACAATGGAGTACAGCTTTTAGTAAATTCACAAAGCTTCTGCCTATATTACAACAAGGAAAGAGCAGTAAAGCCTCACTGAGTTCTAAATCTCAGGCAACATAAGACTCACTCGCCAATGGAAAAAATTCATTCCTACACACAGCTTTACAGCTGACAAGATTCGGATGCACCTCGGCGATGCTGAAAATGTCTTTCAACTGCACCTTGGTGGGGGTCTTGTGAGTAAGCAAAATTCCAATGTTAACTCTGGGAGTGGTCAGGTTCTACAGTACAGGGAAAGTGCTGTGCAAGTTGAAAGCAAGAAGAAATTACAGCCAATGGAGGAAAATTAAGAAGGTCCCATGGAAAAGGAAGCCTTAGAGCTGAGTATTGAGGTCTAAGTTGGCATTGAGTGAAAGATTGTGAGGATGAGTCCAAAAGGAGGAGATGCCATGAGCAAAAGCATGAACGTAGAGATGAGATGACCCTGTTCTGGATTCTAGGACTGGCCCTTGGAAGAATAAAGTATGAGAAACACGAGAGTGAAAGGAGCTGGACTGAACTGTAATCACTAGGAAAAGAAGTTACTGGACGTCTAAGACAAGAGTGATGACATTTCATTCAGAAATGTACTCAAACAAACACATTTGGCAGAAATGCAAGGTGGATTTAAATACTAATTTAAGAACTTTCCCAATCTGAGACCAACAGATGGCATAATGGTTACGTCACTGGACTCCCACGTAGTCGACCCCAGTTTCACTCCAGGCATATGTGTGTGTGCGTCCAAGATCCTGAAGGGAAAATGGAGGAGAAGGGATTGCAGCGTGGCCATCCCCTCTGGGGTATAATTTTTCGCTTTCTGTCTCTCTACCTCTCTCCCTGTCTCGCCCTATAGCAAAAAATTGCTCTCTAAAAGAAAAAAGAAGAGAGAGAGTCTCATTAACAAATATAATAGAGATTAAAAATAGCAGATACTCATCATTCTGGTTGCATTTGCAATAGGCCATAGGAAAGTGACCCAGTCCTGGCTAATTAGATGAAAAGGAAGTCTTCTGAAAGTTATCCAAGGAAACTTCTCCCATGATAAGAAACACATGTAAGGAAAATTCTCCTCTTCTTCAATGCAGTTAAATGTTTTTGGTGTTAGGACCTGATGTTTGGAGCTTGTACAGCTACAGTGTGGTCATGAAGAGAGGATCAAGAAAGTCACAGAAAGCCAATTCAGAGTGGTGACATGGCAGAGCTATTGAAGCAACCAAAGAAACTCATACTTACAGGACCAGCAGATGGCGCAGTGGTTACAATGCTGGATTCCCACAAAGTGTATGCAGTTTGAGTCCCAGACCCAGCAGCTTTAAAGTGTGTGTCCAAAATCCCAAGAGAAGAATAGATGAGAAGGGATTGCAGAGTGGCTATCCTTACTGGGAGTGATTTCTCACTTTCTGTCTCTTTTTCTTTCTGGCAAGTGCATGTGCCCTATGGCAAAAATCTCTAAAAAGAAAAAAAGAAAAGAAAGAAAGAAAGAGAGAGAGAGAGAAAGAAAGAAAGAAGGAAAGAAAGAAAGAAAGAAAGAGAAAGTCCTACTTATGATCTTCTTGATTGATATAGAAAGAAAATTAAGTCACTGGCATCGAAGCTACTTTGGGGCTTGTTTTTGTTTGTTTGTGGTGTTGGTGGTGGTTTCAGCTAAAGCCTAATGTCAGAGGCCACTGCAATGATGCTGGTAAAAAATAATGATTTCCTGGATGATGTCAATGGATCTGGAAGCAATGGGATGTATGCAAGATAAATACGAGATAAAGTAGAACCCAACGGACTGATTAGCAACATTGGACCTAAGTTCCCAGTTTCACTAGGAATCTTCTAGTCATAAAGATGAGTTTTGTTTTCATCTTAGCAAGTGAAATAGGTATATGTAACTGTGCAGATAAGGAGATTTGGCAAAAATCAAATCTAACCCAGAATGTTAACCCATGTGTCAGGCCTAGAACGTGACTATTACAGTAGTTCTCCTTATCCACGGGAGTATCTTCTAAGACCGTCATTGGGTGCCTGAAAGGAAAGATTGTACTGAACCTTATCTATACAATGTTTCAGGGCCTGCAGCTGGCATAGTGGTTAAGGCACTGGACTCTCTCATGGTGGACCACAGTTCAAGTCCCAGACTTGGTGGCTTGAGAATCATGTTGAATGTATGTGCATGTGTGCCCAAAGTCCCAGGAAGAGAATAGAGGAGGAAGGATTGTGGTATGCCCATCCCTCCAGGAGGTGATTTTTCATTTTCCTTCTCACAGTCTCTTTCTGGCAAATATACATGATTTATGGCAGAAATCTTAAAAATATATATAAATATTTCAGTATAGACTCATATATATAAATATAGACATATATATCTATATATAAATGTTTGTATATTTATATATAAATTTATATATAAATGTATATAAGTGTTTGTATACATATAAATGTTTCTTCCTATACATACATATTCATGATAATGTTTAATTTGTAAATTAAGCATGGTAAGAGATTAAGAACAAAAACCAATAATAAGATAGAACAATTGACACAATATACTAAAAGTTATGTAAATTTGCTTTCTCTTTCTCTCAAAATATCTTATTGTGCAATACCACGGGTAACTGAAATCACAGAGAGGAAAACCACGGATAAGAGAGGGACGACTGGACAAAGAAAGTGGAAATGTAATCAATTGTGCTATGCCATCTGAATTACAAAATTGTTTTCAAATTGGAGTTCACAGCTAGGAGTCTACAGTCAAAGCTAGAGAAGAAAGAGTTAGTGTTTACCAGGTCTCTCTGAGAAGAGACCTGGACCTGGAGACTGTAGCCGTAGTTGTGGACCTCACCGAGACACTGCCATCCTTTAGGCATTGTTTTGGGTAAAGAGAGGCAGGTGACCTTCTACCCTGTTACACTAAATTTGTTTTCCCAAACTTCAACAAAATAAACGAAGAAAACAAAATAAATAAAACTCAGCCCATAGTCTTCAGACTGGTTGCTCCAGAATGGTGATTTCAGTAACAATAAAAGAATTCTGGATGTGGGGCAAGTTAAATTAAATTTGGCTAGGACCAGAACCAGCAGTTGGTGTAATGGCTATGTCGCTGGACTCCCATGTAGTCAACCATGGTTCGAGTCCCAGACCCAGTGGCTTAAACTCACACAGGGCATGTGTGTGTGTGTGCCCAAGATCCCAAGAGGAGACTGGAGGAGAAGGTATTGCAGCATGGCCATCCTCTCTCGGGCGGGGGTGGAGGGTGGTGTGTGATTTCTCGCTTTCTATCTCTCTGTTTCTCTGTCTCTGTCTTTCTGGCAAGCACACATGCCCTATAGCTAAAAATAAATAAATAAATAAAGCTCACCAAAAAAAATTTGGCTAGGACCTTGGTAAGTATAAGGTGCAAGTAAGGATACAAATGTGTGAATCTCAGAAAGGTGCCTGAAAAAATAGGTCTAGAGTTCATGGGGGAGATACTGATTAAAGCAGACCCAAGGTACTTGAGACCGTAACATCGGTCAGATTGCCATGAGAACTGGACAGAAAACTGAGGTAGGTTAAGAAGCTCTCATCTGTTGGTATCTGCTCTGTATTGGGCACCCCTTTGAGTTAAACATGTGATCAGATTTAACCTCACAAAAATACTATGAAGAAACAACTAAATTCCATTTAAATTAAAACAAACTGGGTTTCCAACAACTTACACGTCATTCCCAAGATACAAAAGCCAGAAGCCTGGCTCAGGCTCACACACAGCAGCAGCACAGCACTTCGCAAAGCTAGAAATCGCGTGGAATACCTGGGCTGGGTTCCCAGTGGACCTGTATACACAAGGCATATGCACGCATGCGGGTGATCCCGGCTGGCTGGAAAGGCTGGGGAAGGATGACAGTGTGACGTTCTGTTGAAGGGGCCTGTCTTTCCCTCTTTCTCTCAAGATACAAATAAACTTTTAGAAAGAAAGTAGCAGGACCAGCAGGTGACGTGGTGATTGAGGTGCCGGACTCTCACATGGACAACTGCAGTTGGAGTCCCAGACCTGGTGGCTTAAAAATCATGCCAGGCAAGTGTGCGCACATAACCAAAATCCCAGGAGGAGAATAGAGGAGAAAGAAAGGACTGCAGTGGGGAAATACCCCCGGAGCTGATTTCTCACTTTCCCTCTTACTGTCTCTTTATTGCGAATTCATGCACCTTATGGCAAAAACATAAACCAAAAAAAAAAAAAAAAAGGAGAAGCTTTTGCAACTTAATCTTTCAAACAAATGTTTTAAAATAGTCATAAAGTGGGACCAGCAGATGGTGTTATGGTGAAGCAGCAGGACTCCCACATAGTCAATCTCAATTCGAATCCTGGACCCAGTGGCTTAAAAACTCATGCCAGGCACATGTATGTGCACATCCAGAATCCCGAGAGGAGAATGGAAGAGAAGGGATTGTGGCATGGCCATTCCCCAGTGAGGAATAATTTCTTGCTTTCTGTCTCTCTCAGTCTTTCCAGCGAGCACATGCATCCTGTAGCAAAAATCTCTCTAAAGAAAAAACAACCAAACAGAAAACAATCATAAAGTGGGGCCAATAAGTGGTGTGGTGGTTAGAGCACTGAACTCTAGCATGGCTGACCACTATTTGAGTTTCGAACCTGGCAGCTTGCTTTCTCACTTTCCCTCTCTGTTTCTCTCTGGTCAAATAAAAAAACAATAGTAGTAAATAAAATTAAGTAAATAATTATTTACTTGCACAGTCATAAAGCTACTAAAATTCTTACTCTAATTTTTATTGTTAAAAATCATCTTGGGGACCAGGAGTTGGCGTAATGGCTATGTCACTGGACTCTCATGTAGTCAACTGCAGTTCGAGTCCTGGATCTGGTGGCTTAAACTCACGCCAGGTGCTTGTACATGCCCAAGATTCCAAGAGGAGAATGGGGGAGAAGGGATTGTGGTGTGGCCATCCCCTGTTGGGGATGATTTCTTGTTTTCTGTCTCTCTGTCTTTCTATGTCTTTCTAGCCAGTACACGTGCCCTATAGCAAAAACCTCTCAAAAAAAATTTTTTTATTGGTGATTAAAGGACTGGACTCCTACATGGTCGATTTGAGTCCTGAATCTGATGACTTGTTTTCTTACTTTCTCTCTCTCTCCCTCTCTCTCTCCCTTTCTGTATCTCTTTGGTGAATATATGTGACCTATAGCAAATTTTTAAATGATAATGATAAATAAAATTAAATAATTCTTCTAAAAAATCAGTTTTGCAGGACTCAAAGCACGAATATAAACTTTGACAGGACTCAAATGCACAAATAAAAACTTTGTATGAGAATACAGCAAAAGTATTATTCTCTCGATTATTTTTTCTTTTTTTGGAGAGGTTTTTGCTATAGGGCACGTGTGCTCACCAGAAAGACAGAGAGACAGAAAGCAAGAAATCACCCCCCTCAGGGGGGATGGCCACACCGCAATCCCTTCTCCTCTAGTCTCCTCTTGGGATCTTGGGCACGCACGCACATGCACCCAGTGTGAGTTTAAGCCACTGGGTCCAGGACTCGAACCGTGGTCGACTACATGGGAGTCCGGCGACATAGCCATTATGCCAACTGCATAATGACCCCCCTTATTCTCTCAATTTTATAGTTGGAAAACCATGCACATACTCTTTTACAAAATTGCTCACTAAGTCGTGAACTCAGTAAGTGCTACTGACCTCTTACCATGTATAGGGAATTAAAACTGCTAAGAGCCCAGGCACTATCAACAAATTCATAATCTAGTTGGTGAGATGATCCATACATACACACATACATACACACAAAAACTAACAATAGCAAATATTGTGCAATAAACCATTTGAATCAGATATAATTTTTTTTAAGTTTATTTATTTATTTCTTCTAAAAAGGCCGAGAGACAGCACCCCCAGCAAGGTCCTGGTGCCGCAGTTTACCCCCAGCCTTCAGCTAGCCCAGACCACGTGCATATGCAAGTCTGGCATACACAGGGTGATCTCCAGACCCAAACCAGGAACCTTCTCATGTGGGACCCCCTCACAGAGCACCATCCTTCACTTCTGCCTCACTGTCCAGCACCAATATTTATATTTTAAAAAATAATTATCTTCTCAGCATAGCACTCTGTCTTTTAGTCTGTTCTTTCTAAATGACTCAATGAAACCCAAAATGCTGGAGAGTAAATTTCTCTAAGCAAGCATATTCAATCCTATTTTCTCATAAAGTATTGTCACAATAATGACCTACATGGATAGAATCATTAAGTTTCTTAAAGGGTTTACTTCCCCCTCTTCTGTATTTATCTACCTAATCACTAAGTCATTGATTCTACATGTCAGGGGATGTACCTGAAGTGTGCTAGACATCAGGCAAAGCTCTGGAGATAGGAAGGTGGAGGAAGGTGAACAGAGGATTACTCTTCGGAGAGGCTCACGGTGTCAATGGAGAGCACATATTGTTGCCACATGGCTCACGGGAAACAGACTCCATAATTTATAACAAAAAGTACATTCCATTGAATGCATATTTTAACAGGCAGAAAAAAGTATACAGCTTGATCCAGGGAAATTACAGAGTTCAAATTAAGATTGTTATCAACGAGATGTTCACTTAAATTTTTCAGTTAACTGAACACTAAGATCTTTTGGCATATTTTCCACAGGTTAAGATTTAAAAAAAAAAAAAAAGGAAAACAAACAAAACCATAACTTGGCATCTTTCTATGATATTTTGAATTAGTCCTATAAAAATATGTGGCATTTTTCTGACTAGTACACATCCACTTAACAACTTATTTATTTATTTATTGAAGAGAGCTTTTTGCTGTAGGGCATGTGTATTCACTGGAAAGACAGAAAGCAAGAAATCAACCCCCAGAAGGGATGGCCATGCTGCAATCCCTTCTCCCCCCCATTCTCCTCTTGAGATCTTAGGCACAAATGCACACCAGCTTGAGTTCAAGCCACCAGGTCTGAGACTCAAACCGTGGTTGACTGCGTGGGAGTCAAGCGATGTAACCATTATGCCATCTGCTGGTACCCCATTTAACAATTTTAAAAAATAAGAACAAGCATTCAAATGTGTGCAAATGTGAGACCAGAGATATGAAAAAATAAGTAAATAAATATCGATTTTTAGAGAAATCAGGTAATAAAGAGCAGAATTCTCTGAATACAGTCATGTTAATATGGGAAGATGTAGCTAAGCATATTCCAGTTATTGATACTTTATAGATATTTCACACCAAATATGCTCCTCATCTGTGTTGTTAAAGAAAACATCTCTCTTTTTTTTTTTTTCCTTTTTTTGGAGAGGTTTTTGCTATAGCGTGCATGCGCTTGCCAGAAAGGTAGAGAGAGACAGAGAAACAGAAAGTGAGAAATCACCCCTCTGGGGGGATGGCCATGCCGCAATTCCTTCTCCTCCATTCTCCTCTAAGGGTCTTCGGCATGCACGCACATGCAACCAACATGAGTTTTAAAACACCGGGTCTGGGACTTGAACCACGGTTGACTACATGGGAGTCCAGTGACATAGCCATTACACTAACTACTAGTCCCAAGAAAACTTCTCTTTAAACTCTAGTAAGACTCCATGTAGTAATGAAAAGCAATGTCCCATCATTAACATGCCTCACTTACAAATTGATTTTAGCACCATTTTAAAGTTTCTTTTGAAGAGAGAAAACCTGTGAGGCCTCTCATGTAGATATTTGGAACATTAATACAGTAAAGTTTAAAACGGATAAATGTCCTTCTATCTTCCCTTTTCTGAGTGCTCTTGTCTTTCATTAGACTGCCTTGCACATTCCTGAGACTGGTAGATTCCTCTTCAAATAGGAATAAATAAACTTGATAAAAATTATTTTCACTAAGTTGTTAAGAGATGATAACAACAGGAAAAACACGTTGAGCATATGAAAATTAATCATATAAGGTGGAGTTTTAGATAACAGTGGGAGGGGAGACCAGCAGGTTGTGTGGTGGTTAAGACACTGGACACTCCCACATGGCCAAACACAGAGTTCTGGACCTGGTCACTTGCTTTCTCACTTTCTCTCTCTCTCTCTCTCTCTCTCTCTCTCTCTCTCTCTTTCTCTATGTCAAATTAAAATAAAATGAATGAATAAATAAAATAAAATAAAAAATTCTTTTTAAAAAAAAGAAAGAAAAAAAGGAAAACAGTGGGAGGGACCAGCAGATGGCGAAATGGTTATGTCGCTTGTTTCCCACATTGTCGACTGTGATTCAAGTCTCAGACAGAGTGGCTTAAAACTCACGCCAAGTGTGTGTGTGTGTGTGTGTGTGTCCAAGATCTCGAGAGGAGAATAGAGAAGAAGGGATTGCGATAATTTTGTCCCCCCCGAGGGGTGATTTCTCGCATGAACCCTACAGCAAAAATCTCTCTAAAATTTTTTAAAGTAAATAAATAATATAAAACAGTGGAGAAATTTCTTTGTCCAAAAACTCTAAGATACCTCCTAAATCAGGGCGAGCAGGTGACATGGTGGTTAAGGTGCTGGACTCATACATGACCAATCATGGTTCAGGTTTCAGACCTAGAGGCTGTGTGTGTGTGTGTGTGTGTGTGCCCAAAATCTCAGGAAGAGAATGAATAAGGGAATATGGCATGGTCATCCCCCCTAGAGAAATGAGAAATCACTTTCCTTCTCACTGTCTTGCTCTGTATCTCTGTCTCTCTCCAATGAGTGAATGCATTCTATGACAAAAACCTTTAAAACAAAAAATACTCCTGGGACCCACAGTTAGCGTAATGGCTATGTCGCTGGACTCCCATGTAGTTGACCGCGGTTCACGTCTTGGACCCTTGGACCCAGTGGCTTAAACTCACACCGGACGCATGTGCATGCGTGCCCAAGATCCCGAGAGGAGAATGGAGAAGGGATTTCGGCATGGCCATCCCCCCTGGGGGGTGATTTCTCGCTTTCTATTTCTCTGTCTCTCTGTCTGTCTGGCGAGTACACGCGCCCTATAGCAAAAAAACTCTAAAAAAAAACTCCTAAATTATACCCATACCTGTAAACTTCTATGCCAATAAACAAGAACTGCTCACTTCTGAAAATGTAAAAGGTTGAGGAATGAAATAGGGTAATAATAAGCTGTGTCTATACAACATATTTGGAGAGAACCAAACCAAAACAAATAGTGAGTCAGCATGATTATGACTGCCATAATTTTTGGATTCCCCAAAATAGTTCAAATAGTAAATATTCCTTCCCTCTTCTAAAAAAAAGTTAATATGCTCGGAAATGCCATTGCATTGGCCAGTTACCCAGACTACATCTCATACCTAGAATGGAAAGATTTTCTGTCATTCCAAGTATTCCAAGAGGGCCTTAAAGTTTCTCACCATATGTGAAACGCACAATAGAAACTACAATTAAGAAAATTAATGTAAATGAAAGCTATAGACCTATATCTTTGGTGAATATAGATGCAAAAATTCTCAACAAGATACTTGCTACCCATATTCAACAGCATATAAAAAAGGTTATTCATCAGAACCAGGTAGGCTTTATTCCAGGGAAACAAGGGTGGTTCAACATACACAAAACCATAAATGTAATACACCATATTAACATAAAGAAAGAAAAAAAAACACGTTATCATCTCAATTGATGTGGAAAAAGCATTTGACAAAATACAACATTGCTTTATGATTAAGACTCTCAGGAAAATTGGCATAGAAGGATCATTTCTCAACATAATAAAAGCCATCTATGAAAAACCTTTAGCTAACATTATGTTGAATGGGGAAAAATAGAATACTTTTCCACTAAAAACTGGTACAAGACAAGGCTGCCCACTTTTTCTGCTCCTATTCAATATAGTACTGGAAGTCCTAGCCAATGTGATCAGACAAGAAAAGGAAATAAAAGGCATTCCAATAGAGAAAGAGCTGAAATCATCTGTTTGCAGATGACATGGCAGTATACATAGAAGACCCAATAGTATCCACAAGAAAACTTCTAGAAGTAATAAATGCATACAGTAAAGTGGAAGGATACAAAATTAACTTACAAAAATCTATAGCATTTCTGTATACAAACAACAAGCAGACAGAGACAGAATTGAATAAATTAATCCCATTTACCATAGCCACAATAAATATAAGATACCTAGAACTAAAACTAACCAAGGAAGTCAAAGAGCTCTACAAGGAAAACTATGAAAACCTTAAAAAGGAAATCAAAAAGGACACTAAAAAGTAGAAGGACATTCCATGTTCCTGGATTGGCAGAATTAATATAATCAAAATGGCAATTCTAACCAAATTAATCTACATGTTTAATGCAATCCCAATAAAATTACAAGAGATAGTCTTCACAGATCTAGAAAATACAACCATAGAATTTGTCTGGAATCATAAAGGACCCCGTATTTCCAAAGCCATCCTGTGTAAGAACAGTGGAGTGGGTGGCATCTCACTTCCTGACCTCAAAATATATGACAAAGCTGTGATAATCAAAACAGCATGGTATTGGCACAAAAACAGACATGAGGACCAATAGAAGAGAGTAGAGGCCCCAGAAATAAACCACAAAATATACAGCCAATTCACCTTTGACAAAGGATATCAATCAATCCAGTGGGAAAAGGAAAACCTTTTTAGCAAATGGTGCTGGAAAAGTATCCACCAGCAGAAAGATGATTTTGAACCCCTATCTGTCACCATTAACAAAAATCAACTCAAAGTGGATCAAAAATCTAAACCTAAGACCACAAACTATAAAACTACTGCTGGGAAACACTGGAGAAACTCTGAGAGACATTGGGGTAGGCAAAGACTTCTTAAGCAAGACCCTCAAAGCACAGTCAATAATTCCCAAAATAGACAGGTAGGATTACATCAGATTAAGAAAGTTTCTGCACAGCAAAGGACACTGTAATTAGTGTGAATTGATAATCCTCAGAATGGGAGAGAATTTTTGTTAACTGTACCTCAGATAAGGAACCGATAACCAGAATACAGAGAGAACTCAAGCGGCTTACCCAGAAGAAAATGATTAACTCAATTAAAAGATGGGAAAATGAAATGAATAAACAACTCTCTAAGGAAGACATATAAACAGCCAAAAAGCATATGAAAAAATGCTCAACATCCTTCATTGTAAGGGAGATACAGATTAAAACCACAATGAGATACTCCCTAACCACAGTCAGAATGGCAAAGATTAAAAAAAAAAAATAAATAACTGCTGGTGGGGATGTGGTGAAACAAGAACACTCCTACACTGTTGGTGGGAATGTAAATTGGTTCAGCCACTGGGAGAACAATATGGAGGTTCCTCAACCACCGCAAATAGAACTACCATATGATCTAACAGTTCCACTCGTAGGTACCTACTCAAAGGACAGGAGAATGTTCAGTCAGAAAAAGGCTTGTAGGGAACCAGCAGTTAGCGTAATGGCTATGTCACTGGACTTCCATGTAGTCGACCACGGTTCACATCCCGGACCCAGTGGCTTAAGAACAATATGGAGGTTCCTCAACCACCGCAAATAGAACTACCATATGATCTAACAGTTCCACTCGTAGGTACCTACTCAAAGGACAGGAGAATGTTCAGTCAGAAAAAGGCTTGTAGGGAACCAGCAGTTAGCGTAATGGCTATGTCACTGGACTTCCATGTAGTCGACCACGGTTCACATCCCGGACCCAGTGGCTTAAAACTCACGCTGGGCACATGTGCGTGCGTGCCCAAGATCCCGAGAGGAGAATGGAGGAGAAGGAATTGCAGCGTGACCATCCTCCCTGGGGGGTGATTTCTCGCTTTCTGTCTCTATGTCTCTCTCTGTCTGTCTGGAGAGCGCACGCGCCCTATAGCAAAAAAAAAAAAAAAAGAAAAATGCTTGTACAACTATATTTATTGCAGCACTATTCATGATTGCTAAGACATAGAACCAACTCAAATGTCCACAAATAGATGAATGGATTGAAAAAGTGTGGCACATTTATTCCATGGAATATTATTCAACCACATACAACAAGGCCCTGGAATTTGATAGAAAGTGGACAAATATGGAAGATTTGTTCCTGAGTGAAGTAAGTCAGGCTATGAAAGAGAGACATTGTATGTCTCCACTTAACATATAGAGACTTCCTGCACTCCGTGGTAGAGACTGAAAGACTGAAGGACATAAAAACATTAAAAATTGTTATGGACATTAGAGACAAAGTAGAAGGTGAGTGTGGGAGGGGAAGAGTGCAGGAAAGGAAATCTGGGGGGAAATGGAGAGATAAGATATTTGTGGGACACAGGTATAGTTTGTTATCTGTTGATGAAGATGTGTATAGTGTTCTCAACTATACTGAGATGTATATCATGCTGGGTAAAATCTCTTTGTAATCTAAATGATGTATACTGATTGAATGTATAAATAATAATAATTTTTTTAATAAAAAAGAAAATGAATGTAAACTTCAGCCAGTCACACGGTGGTCTTGTATTTTACTCCTGGTGGGCAGACAGCCTGACCATGAATACAATGTAAAAGAGCAATTAAAACATCATAATAGATGTAAATTCAAAGTTTCTAAGAGGACTATCTTGAATTGTCAAGATGAATTATGGTAAACACATGCTCAGTTACTGAAGTTTAACATGAGTGAAGAACCATAACTAAAGAGTTAAACAAGAAAGTGTGACCAAGACACACCCCATGGAATATTTGACCCAGAGTGTGCCCAATTTAACCTTCATGAATACTCTGATAGAAAGAATAAATAGATAACTCAACAAAAGACATTATCAAAAAGTATAAAGGAAGGCCAGCAGGTGGCATAGAGGTTAAGGTGGCTGATTCCCATATAGTCAATTTCGCAGTTTGAGTCCAGGACTTGGGAGCTTAAAAGGGGTGTGTGTGTGTGTGTGTGTGTCCAAAATCTCAAAAGGAGAATGGAAAAGGGATTTTGCTGTGGCCATCTCCCCTTGAGGGTATTGATTTCTCACCTTCCCTCTCTGTTTCTCTCTAGCGAGCATATGTGCCCTATAAAAGAAAAAACTAAAAAGAAAAAAAAAACTAAAAAAAAAAAAGTTAAAGGAAGCAGATAGCTCACATGATCTCACTTATAGAGACAATCTAATAAAAACAGACTTATAGAAGTAGAAAGTAGAATGGTAGCTACCACTGTTGGAAAGGATGGGGCGGGAAGAAATGAGGAGCTGTTGATCAAAAAGTAGAAAGTTTTAGGTAGAAAAGAGGAATAGATTTTGAGACTATTTCACAGATGATGACTGTAGTAATAACAATATTTATTTCAAAATAACTAAAAATTTGAAATATCTCATTGTTAAAAAAAAAAGATAAAGCAAGGTGGACATATTAATTAGTTTGACTTAGTACAAACGTGTGCAAGAGTACATACATATACCAAAGCATCACATTGTACCCTATAAATGTCTACAACTATGATTTATCAACTAATTATCAAAATAATATTAGTTAAAGAAAAATAAGTTGGTACCTTAAGCAAAAGAAAAAGAGTGAAAGACAGGGAGGGACAGACCCGCAGGTGATGTGGTGGTAGGAATGCTGGACCCTCACATGGCTGACCATAGTTTGGGTCCCAGACCCAACAGCTTGAAACTCAGGCCAGGTATGTGTGGGTGCATGCCCAAAATCCCAAGAGCAGAATGGAGGAGAAGGGATTGCAACATAGCCATCCCTCCTTGGGGGTGACTTTTCTCTCTTTATGGTTCTCTGTCTCTCTGGCAAGTACACGTGCCCTAACAAAATAAATAAATAAATAAATAAATGAAAATAAAAATTAAAAACTCCAAAATAAATAAATAAATAAGAGAGAGAGAAAAAAAGACAGAAAAATAAAGAAGGAAGGAAGAAAGAGACAATTGAATAAACAAAAACAGATTTTTCGAAAGGAAATTAAACCAATTTATCATCAGAATAGAGACTGCTAAAGTGATTCCAAGCCTTTGGGAAGATGGGAAACGATGCATTTTCAAATGGGCACACTGAGAGTTTCACATGTTAAAAATTACAACCAAGCCCTCTCTCCCTTCTGTCACTCATTCAATGTTTTTATTGACTCCTTCAAAAATGCTCAGTCTTACCTCAAGTCAAGTTGTATTTCTCATCCTTTTTTTTATTCTCCACTTCTACAGGTAGAAGAGAGGAGGGGGAAAAGAAAACTATCAGAAATGAAATGGTAAAAACGTGAAAGAATGAGTATTCATTGTTTCTATGCTGTAAAGTAACCATTGGGAAAGTACAAAGTCCAGTCAATCAGTTGATGATCTGTGTAGTACAAAATCAGATAAAAGCATGAATTCCCTATGGGGTGTGTGTGTGTGTGTGTGTGTGTGTGTGTGTGTGTGGTGTGATCAGATTAATCTGGCTCTGCCCACATCTGAGAAAGTTGAAAGAAAATTTAAACAAAATCCTGTTTCAAAGAGTCCTTCCCCGGGTCATAGAAGCATATAACACTATAGGCCAGAAAACCTGAGAAAAGACCACTACTCTTGAGTGTGTTAATGTCCACTAGGCCTATTATCATCCATTATAGGGCAATTTAAAGGTTGGGCATGGGCACCTTTCTCCACAGTCCCCAAGACTCCAGAACTTGAGAATCCACCCACCCCTGCCTGAGAGTGCCAGCCCTGCAAGGGGCACTTGTGAGAGAGTGGCTCATATCCGCACTCACACCTCATGCCAGCCAGCCATAACTCTTCCCTCTATTCTCAGTAAGTCCCCTTTATAACCGGGGAGATCTGCTATTGTCCTTTTAAACTCAAAACCAGCTTCTGCCCCTCCCTTCTGTCTGATATTAGTAGATCTCAAAGACAAAAGTAGAAAACTTGGTAACACCAAGCCAGTGATGTCACCTAAGATCTAATATTTCATGAGAAATATACATATCAATCATTACCATGACAGCAACACCTATTCTTTGTGAAATACTTCTTCCAATCTTGTGATTATAGAAGTTCAAGGCTTTCCTGGACCAATTTTTATTATGGAGGGTCCCCACATTAACTGAATATGCTCCTGCCTGAGCCATTCAAGACAAATCTTGCAGGCACAAAGAGAATCCCTCTGACAGCCTACTTTCTTGCATTGTATTTAGCAGGTCTGGCATTCACCTGATACAGATCCAGATGACCTCTAGAAATCAAGCCCAAGTAAGTTGTATTTAGGACTAACCCTAAACAAAAAAGCAGGAGCTGGTGATTGACCTAGGCTCATGTTCTCTATTGGCCATCCCTCCTGTAATGATGGTAAGTATACCAAACTTATTCATAGTCACTCTGAAAAAAAGCGTGTTTATCAATCCAGGTTATTAATCTATTGGGTTGTCATAAAAATTATGACACCTTTTTGCATAGAAAAATACATCATGACTTTTCTGACAACCCAACAGGTTAAGGGTCCAAAAAATTTTCTCTGCAATGGTTCACATAGTAAATACAGTCTCTGTTAGACCTCAAGCCTGCCATGGTAGCCTGAAAGCATCTGTAAACAATACACACAAGAAGAGATACAGCTATATTCTAGGAATACTTTATTTACAAACAGGCAGGGGGCCAGATTTGGCCTAGAGGCAGTAGTTTGCCTCACCCTGTTCTAGAGTGTTATTCTAGGGTCTACATTTTTAAAGAGAATTTAGCTTTGCATTGACACAAAGGCTGTTACCAAAAGTATATGAAGATACCTATAAGGCTAGATCTATTCACCTGCAAATATGAATTTAAAAAACAAATCTTCAAAACTGAAAACGTGTCATTTATACACCTTATTTTACAGATGAGAGAAATGTACAACAGATTATAGTAAAGAACAATAGCCATTGATCATCCCTCTTCTAAAATTACTGCAATCCAAAAATTCTGCAAAAACAGCATGCACATTAGTAACTCTGGGGATATAAATCTGTCAGGTCTATCACACAGTGCCTCCGGTCTACTAATACCTACAAAGTTAGGTGAAATTCCTGGCCACTTCAGTTCCTCATTGCAGTCTGAAAGGATCTTCAAATATTAGGAAAGGGCTGATCTCAGAGAAAATCCCACTTCCCACCCTGAAAGCACACACACATGTACCCACCACAGACACAGTTACTATGAATTTCCAAAATTCAGTGCAGGCCAATATAGGTATAAAAATTTAACTGAAATATATCTAGACACGGGCCAGCAAGAGTTATTTCCACAATTTAAAATGAAGTGCATCAAAACGCCAGAAAGAGTAATACATAGGATTAGGTCAACAAAAATGTAAAATACGGCATAAAAATGTTAATAGCAACTGGATATATAGTGTATGTTTTACTTTTTATGTTTTTTTTTAATTTTCTTTCTTTTAAATATAAGATCTGTATCTTTTTAAATTATTTTTATTTAATTTTATTTATTCATTCATTTGTTTTTAATTTGACCAGAGATAGACACAGAGAGAGAGAGAGAGAGAGGGAAAATGAGAAACCAAACCATCAGGTCCAGGACTCAAATCATTGTTGACCATGTGGGCGTGTCCAGCACCCTAACCACCAAACCACCTGCTGGTCCCCATACTTTCTTTTAATTTTCTAGTATTTTTCCAATTTGCATGCATTCGTTTTACAATCTAAAAGCAACTAAAAAAACTAACACAGAATATATTATGTAATGAAACAGAATTTCTTGAAGGAATAGCTTATTACTGCATTCAGCTCAGTATCATAAGTTCCTAGCAAGATACACATAGTAGATTTTCAATAATGCATATGTGGGCGAATAAGTTGAGTAATCTTTCAGTTAAACAGGTAACAGTGGCCAGTTTCATACCTCATGGTTAAGGCAGCAGTTCAAGTCCTGGGTCTGGTAGCTTGAGAAACATGCTGGGTGCATGAGCATGGGTGCCCAAAATCCAGAAAGAAGAGAGGAATGGAAGAAAAGGGACTGTAGTGTGACCATTTCCCATGGGGATACTTCTACCTCTCTGTTTCTGACAAACGTACACATGCTTTAGCAAACAAACAAACAAAGCAGGTAACATTTATGAACACTAAAAAATTCTAACAAAGCTATTTTAATCTTTATTTGTAATATCCATTATTAGCACACAAAGCTATTTGGCTTTATTACACTCCAAAGTTATGTTTCACAGCTGTGTTTTTGTAGCTGTGAAATTTAGTCCTCCGATTACATCTTAGCTGTTTACATTTTAGCTGTGAAATAGAATTTTGTTTTTAGCTAGCGAGCAAGAGGACTTTTGTTACAGCGGCTTCAAAAATTGTCAAATCAGAAATAGCAGCTTTAAAACAACAAAATGTACTTTGCTAATTCTTATGTGATAATATCTGCCATGAAATACTTAGTTAGGTTGAACACTTAAATTATTTTTCCCACAGAAATCTCTGTTATGCTCTGAATAAAGAAAATATCCAATGATAGGAAAATGGCACAGGGTCATTGCTGCTTCTTCATCAATAAAGTACACAGACAATTCTCTGTTCTGAGGCAAAGTTCATCCAGGCGTGAGCACAAACAAATATTTTACTAAGGAATAAACCAAGCCATGTGGTGCTTAACGTGGGTAGCAATATCCATGTGCAAACCAAGACCAAATTTGCTTAACATGACTACGTAGAGAAATTAGGGAACAAATACTAAAGAAGTCTCTCGCCCATCACCTGGGAGCTCATTGGAAACGCTGAGCATCAGGACTCACGCCAGTGTCCTTAGATCAGAATCTGGTTTTAACAATGATTTCAGGGGACTCAAATTCACAAGGAATTTGAGAAGCATAAGTGTACCACTAGATATTAGCATCAAGAATTTTGGACATGGGACCAGCAGGTGGCGTGGTGGTTAAGGCGCTGGGCACTCCTACATGGCCAACCACAGTTCAAGTCTCGAACCTGGTGGCTTGCTCTCTCACTTTCTCTCTCTGTATCTCTCTCTCTCTGGTCAAAGTAAAATAAATGAATGAATATATAATAAAATTAGGGGACAAGCAGTTAGTGTAATGGCTATGTCGCTGGACTCCCATGTAGTCGACCGCAGTTTGCATCCCAGACCCGGTGGCTTAAACTCAAGCCGGGCACGTGTGCATGTGTGCTCAAGATCCCGAGAGGAAAATGGAGGAGAAGAGATTGCGGAATGGCCATCACCCCTGTGGGTGATTTCTTACTTTCTGTCTCTCTGTCTCTCTCTGTCTTTCTGGCGAGCACACGCACCCTATAGCAAAAACCTCTCCCCCCAAAAAAGAAAATATATAATAAAATTAAGTAAACAATTCTTTAAAAAAATTTTTTTGAACATTATATGCAAGCTATGTCTTCACAGATGGTAATCAGACTGACCATCACAGATACACCAGAATAACTATATTCAAATTTGTTATTCTTAGTGTAGTCACATTTGAAAGCTACATACTTTTTACCGTGATACTCCATTGTTGACACTGTCTGGAGATCCCATTTTGTACTCAGAAGACTCACAAAATCAGTGTCCTCACTTTATACTTTTACCTCTTTTTGGACCAAAAACAGCTTTTCACACTGATTTTATTCACAAGACTAAACCAAATAACATTAGGCTCTTTCCAAAATCAAATCCATTTTCAAGTATAAATATTTGCTCTCTTTGGGAGTAATATAAAGATTGGGCTGTAGCCTCTGAAAACCTGAAGTAGAATTCAAAAAATATTTGAACAAACGCAGCATAATTGTAATATAGCAAGTGACTCCTTAAAAAAGAGAAACTCATTTATGTGTAAGATTACGTTCTGGCGTTTTTGTTTCTTTAACCGGGTGTCCGGCTGAAGATTTAACTAATTAACAGTGTGAACTGCTGAACACTTAAGTGGTGCTTTGTTATTGCTGCTTTACAAGAAGGTGTCTGTGAGGTTTTCTATTCTGTTCCTGGAAGAATCTTCATGAAGGAAGGAAAATGTTTTTCCACCAAATCCTGGAAGTAAACAGACATTGCATTTTTATGGTTGCAACCCCTCAATAATGAACAAGCTCTACTGTCGGAGAAAGAAAGGGATTATGTCCTTTGTTTGGGGCCAGGGGGAGGGAGGACTGCTTACCCCTGTGGGTGGATCTCCAGGGCTCACATGTAGACAGTGGACTCAGGGATAGAGAATACCCTCTCACATGGTATATCTGTCATGGCCTTTGTGTGAAATCAAAGAATGATGCCCAAGATCTGAGTCATGGGCAGATCACCCTCATTCAAAGGATCACCCCCACCTAGAGTTCTACACAGTGCACGTTGACAACGAGAACCATGCTGCACAAGTTCTTCTAGGTGAACGATGGTTACAGAACTTTCTTTGGGATCCATAAATCTGCAAACTTCCAGTATAATCCAGAAAACGGGAAGAATATATTCCAAAAGTGTGATAGTAAAAATTAGGCTTATGAAGAAGATTAAATTAGGCCCATCCTGGTGGCACACAGTCAGTAGCCAAGAGCCAAGAGGACTGCAATGCTGGAAGCCACATGGCCAGCCATGATTTAGATGCATGGGTTGACCTGAAAACACACTAGGCATGCATGCAGGTGCCCAGGATCCTGAGCAGCTAGATGGCAGGGGAAAGGAGATCACAGAGTGACCAGACCCTGGTAGAAATGCTTCTCTTGCTCTGTCTCTTATGCATGCATGCACATGCTTTATTCGTCATAAATAAATAAATTATTTTTATAAGGTAAGTTCAAAGGGCCAGGTGGTGGCATGGTGGTTACGGCACTGGATTCCCACATGGCCAACCACGGTTCATGTCCCAAACCCAGCGGCTTGAAAATCACACAGGGTACATGTGTATGCATGCCCGAAATCCCAGGAGAAAAATGGAAAAGAAGGGTTTGCAGCATGGCCAAGCACCCTGGGGGGAGGGTGAGTTCTTACTTTATCTCTCACTGTCTCTGTCTTTGTCAAGAGCATGCACCCTATGGAAAAAAAAAATCCAGTCAAACCTGATTCAATTTAAAGCTATAAAACAAAGGTGACAGTCCCTGCAACCCAGTGTTACAGAGCAGATCACATCCATGATACTATTTACATGAAATGAGATATTTTATGGCAAATGTACTTACTAAAGGTGTTAAATAACAAGCAACAGTTGTCCACATGGTCAATTTTATGAGTAGCCACTTTAGAAGTCAATAATGTGGGAGAAAAAATCTGGTACAATATTCATATATGGCATGGGATATAATGGTATGTGAGAGGAATGTAGCCCAGGAAATAGGAAGTGTGTGATATTCATCCTCTTTTTTAACCATATTTGCAGATCTCTTTCTGTATTATAGACACTGTGCTAGGCATAAAGAATGGAAAAGCAAAGAACTACTTTTCTGGAGTTTATATTACTGAAGAGAAAGAGATAAATAAATATGTAACCTAGTATGTGGTAACAATGGCAGAAATGGTTACATTTATGAGTTTGGGGATCAAACAGGTCTATCCAAAAATTGACTACCCAAGTTATCTTGGGCAAGTTACATAAAGCCTCTGGATATAATAATAGCATTGGAACACTTAAGCATTCAGTAGATGTTATCTGATGCTGTTATTAAATCATAGTATAATACATATTAATAGAGTGACATATTAATTCTATCTGTAGGATAATAAAAGCCTTCAATAAGAAATACATTTGAGTTTTATCCTGTGAGATAAATGTAATTCTCCACATAAAAAGAAAGGGAACACTATTCCAGGCAGTGCGAACAACCCACAGAAAACTTAAAGTACATGGTCCACTCAGGGATGAAAGCAGATTTAAATCCAATCACAAAAGAAGTTCTGGAAAATGAGGTTGAAATGATGATTAAGTCGTAGAAGGGGGCTATGGTACAGCCTTTCACATAACCTGTAAGTAACGAGGAGCCATCAAATGTATAAACCAAGGAGGAGGAGGAGGAGTACATATTTTGGAACAATAATTGTGGTCACATGTAGCAACTGGGCTGGAGGAAGAAAAGTCAATCGGGCAGAGAGTATAGAGCAGAAAATATCCAAGGAAAATCAAACAAACACACTGAAGAAAACACGGGGTATCCCTGGCTTGAAAGGTGGGGAGACTAAAGAATATATGGCACTTTCTCTCTTTTTTTATATACATGCGCCTACAAACACATGTATTTGGCTGATCATGTAACCTCTGTGCCTCAGTCTTTTCATTTATAAAATAGAGAAAATAATATGCTGTGGTGGGCCAGCAGGTGGCATGGTGGTTAAGGTGCTGGTTCTCACATGGCTGGTTGCATAGTTCGAGTCCCAGACCGAGGATCTTGAAAAATAATCCAGCTGTATGTACATGCATGACCAAAATCCTGGGAGGAGAATGGAGAAGAAGGAATTGCCCTGTGGCTATCCCCTCTGTGGAAGGTGATTTCTCACTTTCCCTGTCTCCCTGTCTCTCTCCAGCAAGCACATTCTTTTTAAAGCAAACATTTTTTTAAAAGAAAAAAAAAATAGGACCTGTTAAGAACTAAATGGTTTAATCCATGAAGTGTGTGGCTCCTAGGAAGGGCTATATCAATGGATTTTTTTTTTGCTATTATTTTGTTCTTTCCTATTATATCAATCCTTTGCCTTTTTGTAAAGTTTATTATAATTACTTTCATGAAAGAGAGAAAGATATAGGCACCATTAGCAAGGTCTCCTCACACTGCAATCTGCCCTTCTCTCAATCCCAGTTTTACAGTCTCCTAGGATCACAGACGCCCCCCAGCATGCTTCTGGTTGACCCGGAATCCAAACCCCCAAGTTTCCATGTGGCTTCCACATGGCAGTCTGTACTCGACCTCCTGCTCTACTGTGGCTGGTCAATCCTTTCCTTGTTTTAGTTTAATCTGTCTCCTTTCCCATCATCAACTACTTTTTATATCACCAAAGTTCTAGTTGAGATTTTAGGCCAAAATGTTCATGAAATTTTACTTTGATTCAATTTAGTACATTTTAACAGGATTCCTCTTATGTTAGGAGAATTTTCAGACCTGGTAAAGAATAATCTATGTATAAAAAGAATCCTCTTCCCTTCATTAAAGAAACTCATGTTCCATTATAAAATGCATAATGGAAAAGCACTCCACTGGGAGTCAGAACACCCATGTTTTAATTTAGGATCCAACACTTCATGGGCACGTTTCCTGGGAAGGTTGCTGAATCCTGGCTAGACAGACAGGTATGATGGTTAGGCACATGGGTCTGGAATTAAGAGTGGATGTCATCTGACTCCACTTTTTCCTTGCTATGTAGCTTTGGATAAGTTACTTCACTTCTCCGTATCTCTGAGGCTTAATCTATTGAGTTGTCAGAAAAGTCATGACTTTTTCTTATGTTTTTCTATGCAAAAATGTGTCATGACTTTTCCAACAAACCAGTATAAAATGAAGATGACAATAATAGTATCCAGTTCATAGAGCTACTGTGTGGATCAAGTGAATTAAAGCATGTGATGTTCCAGAGCACTGCCTGCCAACACTGCAGGCACTCCACAAAATATTAGCTCTTTGAAATATTTCTGAATGTCAGTATTCTTTAATATAAAGTAAATACAAGGCTGGCACCGTGGCTGGTTGTTGAGGGAATTGGATCCCACATGGCTGACCATGCAGTTCAAATTCTGAACCTGGTGACTTGAAAACCATGCCATACGTATGTGTGTGCATGCCCAAAATCCAACAGGATGGAGAAATGGAGAAGGGGCAACACTTCCTCCCTGTCCTCTCTCTTTCTCTGCTTTTCTGTCCCTGTCTGGAGAATGCACATACAAACTTAAATTGTGGCAAATTTTAAAAATAACAACATTGGGATAATCATTTTCATTATTAATCAACCTTATCAGGTTGTCATGAGAGAATGCACATAAAGTTAGATACTATATGTGAAAGTGATTTGTCAATTTTTGAGTTCATAATACAGAAATGTATGTTATTCATAACACATAATGAACATGAATACCAGTACACAACAGAGAATCCCTGCTCAGAGTGTCTTGTCAATGCAAACTCCATTTGGAGTCCTTCTTAAATTAGTCAAAACTAAGATGAAATTTTAGGTTCTATCTTGCTGAATTCTAATTTTTGTTTTGTTTTGTTTTGTTTAGGTTTTTGCCATGGGGCACAACCGCTTGCTAGAGAGAAGAGAGACAGAGAAAGATAGTGAGAAAGAAAGTGAGAAATCACCCCCTATGGGGATGCCCACACCACAGTCCCTTCTCCTCCATACTCCTCCTGGGATTTTGGACACACACATGCCCAGTGTGATTTTCAGGTTGCCAGATCCAGGACTCAAACTGTGGTCGGCCATATAGGAGTCCAATGCCTTAGCCGCCATGCCACGTGCTGGCCCCATCTTGCTGAATTCTAGTCAATGATAATCTGGGACACAGAAGGAAATTATAAAAGTGGTGCTGGGACCAGCAGTTGCCGTAATAGCTATGTCACTGAATTCCCGTGTAGTCAACCACGGTTCGAGTCCCAGACCAGGCGCATGTGCATGCATGACCAAGATCCCGAGAGGAGAATGAAGGAGAAGTGATTGCGGCCTGGCTGTCCCCCCGGGGGGTAATTTCTCACTTTCTGTCTCTCTGTCTCTTTCTGTCTTTCTGGCAAGCGCATGCACCCTATAGCAAAAACCTCTCAAAAAAAAAAAAGTGGTATTAAGTATATTTTTTAATTATTCAAATGGGTTGTTTTAATCAATGAACGTGTAGACATTGATGACCACATTACTGAGATGGTATTAGAGTAAATATAGGAAATTCAATCTTTTTAAAATGTTATCCACTTGAGATAGCTATTGACATTTTGCAAAGCAAACCATAAATGTACTTAAACCAATGAGTAAAACATTAAAATTAAAAATCAGCCTATCTTTTCTCTGAGTACCTTTTTCAAATGGCACAGAGAACTTTACACAAGCTCCAGGCACCTCTATATTTAATTCCTGGGGGTAATGGCATTCCTCGGTGCATTCAGAAGCCTGGTCAGGTTCTGCTGAGTCAACCCCATCCTGGGACTCGCCTTGCTTGTGAATGCAGCACACAGGCCTTGAGATGTCATTATTCCAACGTTACGATAAGGCACTCACTTACGCTGCTTTACAGAGAAAGAACCGAAGTTTAAAAAGCCAGAGCCACCAATTTATATTATGCCACTGTAACACTGTTGAACAGAATTTCATTTTAAAAGACAGTGCCTGGAAGACAAAAAGCTTTACTAGCTTAATCTGAGATCATGAAATTGGTGCCCATTTGAAAGGTGTTCTTTTCTTTTCTTTTTTTTCTTTTTCTTTTCTTTTTTTTTTTTTTTTTCCATCAGCAGTTTCATTTTCATTAGAATTGCGGTCTTGATTCTAAGGCAGCACCCAGAAGAAAGGAAAAGTAAGAAATCTCGTCATCCCTGGGGAGATGGTCATTCCAAATCCTTTTTCCTTCAGTCTCCTCTCACATTTTCAACCTGCTGGGTCCAGGATTTGAACTGTGCAACTAGTAGTGGGATTCAGTGCCTTAACTTCCACAATGCCTTCTGGCCCCAAAGGTGATCTCTTTTTTTTTTTTTTTGGAGAAGTTTTTATTCTTGCTATAGGGCTCGTGTGCTCACCAGAAAGACAGAGAGAGACAGAGAGACAGAAAGCGAGAAATCACCCCCAGGGAGGATGGCCACACTGCAATCCCTTCTCCTCCATTCTCCTCTCTGGATCTTGGGCACACACGCACATGTGCCCGGCATGAGTTTAAGCCACCAGGCCCAAGACTCAAACCACGGTCGACTACATGGGAGTCCAGAGACATAGCCATTATGCCAACTGCTGGTCCCCAAAAGTGATCTCTAAACAGGAGAGGTACCATAAAGTCACTGGACTGATGAGCCTCCCAAGCCAACACTTTTTAGCTTGGACATGTTTACTAAACATAATTCCAGCACAAATGTTAGAAATTATTAATATAGGCTTCTATATTTATCTTATTTGGGGAAAAAATATTTTAAATTAGCTTTTCTGGGGGATTTGACGACTTTCTCAAAATCTTCAAAGTGCACCAGGAACCACGAAGTTTGGATGTATTTATAATTACTTTAACCAGAAAAAAGGGAAATACCTCTACGGATGCAATTGAGCATGATTAATGAACAAAGTCTACAACAGCAAAGCCTACGGTTCAGAACATGTTTGCTGGGGGGAAGAGCTTAAAATCACAAATAGCAACACGTTTACTCCTCTGACCTTCCATAAGTGATAAAATTGCAGTACAAAGAAAGACTTTTCCAAGATGGCACAGAGCTTTAACAAAGTTAACATGTGGCATTTATATTCCTTGATTTATAACGTTTATAACTTCAAAAGTTTATTCAAAGTATATTCCTAGTGTTTATTTCACTATTTCTTTAGCTGAATGGTTGATTGAAACATTTGTTTCTAGAAATATTTGCCAAAGGATACCTTGATCATTAGAACTGAAACTAGTGATGACATACTGAGTTTCACCTATAGCAGCTGTACACAATTTTAAATTTGAATGGATAAAACAGCTAATTCTAGCAACAGAATTAGGATTAGATACAGTCTTCATTTCATCCCAATACTGTTATCACTGTTTTTTTAATGTCTGACAGCACACACACACACAAAGGTAAGAGAGAGAGAGAGAAACCACACCACAGAGGGGCTTATTCATCCCCCTCTTTTTTTTCTTTCCTTTTTCTTTAAATTTTCTATCCCTTCAGAATCCTGGACATATGCATGCCCTCTATGAAATGATGGGGTGGGGACTCAAACCCTGGTCAGCACGTAGGACCTGGCTTCCTGTGCATAAAGCCTAGTGGTTCACTGTGGAGCCAGCCCCATTAACACTCTTTTCAGCCGGAATAGTCCTATTCTTAACCCTGCACCACACCCAGGAGGTAGTCCATCTGTAAACATTTGTCTACCTTTCTCCTTGCCATTTTCCACAAGCTGCCTTTGACAAAGAGAACTTTCAAATAAACAGGGGAGGATTAGAGATATTTATAATAAATAAATAAATCTTTAAGTAGTAGGGGGTGGTCCCCCTTATTTATGGTTTTGCATTCCCTGGTCCAACCTGTGGACAATCAGTTTAAAATAGGTAAGTCCAGTACGATAAGATATTATGAGAGAAACAAAGACTACATTCACATAAGTTTTATTATAGCATATTATTGTAATTGTTCAATCTTATTATTGTTGTTGATTTCTTACTGTGCATAAGTCATAAATTGAACTTTATAATAGGTATGTATGTATAGGAAAAAAACCCTAGCGTGGATAGGGTAGTACTATGAGCAATTTCAGGAACCCTCTGAGGGTCTTGGAATATATCCCCTGTGGATAAGCTGAGACTATTGTAATTCACAAACAGTTCCTATCTGGCTCTAGAACTCTTAGGCATACATTAAGAAATGCTTGGGGCCAGCAGGTAGCATGGTGGCTTGAAGGCTTGAAAATCATGCCAGGTATGTGTGCATGTATGCCCAAAATCCCAGGAGGAGACTGGACGAGAAGGGAATGTGGTGTGACCATCCCCCCAAGGAATGATTTCTCACTTTCCCTCTCTCTGTCTCTGTCTCCCTCTGGGAAGAGCATATGTCCTATGGCAAAAAAAAAAAAAAAAAATACACTGATAGGCTTACTTATTCTGCGCCTGAACTAAGCACCCAACTGGGCAACACGGTGAGAAACAAATAAGAAACCAAACCCTTGAGGGCTGACAGGCTAGACCAGGATCTGGAATTACTGTGAATTCTTATTGGTGAAGTAAGCTTGCCATCCTCTATCGAATATGTGGGAGCTCTACATGTGAGCAAAGCTTAACTTAGACCTCAGAGAGCAAAGGTAACTTTTTTTAAAGGACTTAGAAAATATTTAGAAAAACACAGTGCCACCCTATAAAGTATACGTGGATGCTCAACCACGTTAGAAACTTAGGTTCTTGGTCACACGCATGTTGACCATCAACCAGAATCTCTAGCTACTGTCTCCTACTGAACCCAGGATGCCTACATCAGCAGACGGGAACTTCCGAAAGGCTACGAACATGTGTGGCTTTATATACATTTGCCCAGGTGGGCTTTTCCTCGTTCGATACTACACACACACTTAACATCGGATGGTGGATTTGGCCTGTGGGGGTAAATAACTGAACACATTTCTCATATATAATACAATAGCCATCGACAGATGACCCACATTACACATGACAACAACTGAGGCGGCAGTGAATCCATTGCCTGGAACCTAGAACCTGTACACCGGCAACAACTCAGAAGACCTTCTGCTGCTCAAAGGAACGACCTGCAGTACATTCATGCCATGAACAACTATGCGGCAATGAAAGGAACAAATTACAGATACCCAACAACATAGACAAAGGTCAAACTATGCTGCGTGAAAGAAGCCAGATGAACAAAAAGGTACACACTGTCTGATTCCATTTACATGATTTTCTGAAAAAGGCAAAACCATCAGAATAGAGAACAAATCAGTGCTTTCCAGGGTGTAAGACTATGGGGGACGAAATTCTTTCATTTGCACTTAAACAGGAATGTGGAAGACGGTATGTTAAGTAACCCAGGGCCAGAAAGAAATACGTTGCCTCTCATAGGTGGAAATGAAAAATGGCCCCATGGAAGTAGAGGGATGAGGAATGATTGCCAGAGGCTGGGAAAGACCAGGGATGGGGCGAGGAGCAGAGAATGAAGAGGTACTGATTAACGATTGTACAACTGTAGACACGTGGAGGAACCATTTCTAATGTTCTAAGATACAGCGGGGAGAACACCATAGCAACTACTTCCCCTCAGTGGGACTAAAAGGGTGGATCGTGAGTGTTCCCAACACGTGTCCAGCCACTCCCCATGTAACATGGCTGTCAGCCCAGAGTAGCCCCTTCCATCTGCGTGAGCCTCAGGAATCCCTTTGCTCAGGCTTGGTCACATTCCCACAGTTGTTTGTATTCACTACATGAAGAATTTGCCACCATGGAAGACTATGTATTTCACTTACAAATTTGTACTTTATTGCACCCCATAGTAGTATTCAGAATAAATAAAAACAATTATGCTGGATTTATATAATTGTGCTCTGGTGTGTCTGGTTAAGTTCCATTACTTATCTAATGTATGCTTTTGGGATGGACAGAATTATATTATTTTAGTGTGGTGTTGTGTGCCTTGCATTGAAAAATATATACCCAAGAGCCAGTCAGTGGGGTGGTGGTTAAGGGAGCTGAATCTCACATGGCCAACGGCACAGATGGAGTCCCATACCCTGAGGCGGGAAAAACACATGGGATGCATGTGTGTGTGCCCACAATTCCAAACGGAGGGAGAAATGGAGATGGGATTGTGGGTTACCATCTCTCAAAGGGAGGGGTGCTTTCTCTCTCTCTCTCTCTCTCTCTCTCTCTCGCTCGCTCTCTCTCTAGTGAGCATAGGCACCCTGGGGGGGCATTTACATAATCTATTCTTTCTCTTTCTCAGGAATTGTCTTTTGGAAATTTTGGTTAAACTCCAGATTATTTTTCAAGAACTTAACTTTAATGTCAGATCCAGTAAAGTCTTCCCATACATCTTCAAATTCCTACTTTTTCTATTTTTTTTAAGGAAATAAAAATATGACTGATGTGCCTAAAACCCATATAGCAAGAGCATCCCTCTCTCCCAAGAGTAGGCTCCATCTTGGAGTTGGCTTGCACCCTGACCTGATGTGTTTTTATGCTTTTACTCCATACGTGGTTAAGTACCAACAACTGGTCTTTTTTGTATTAATTATTTAATTATAATTTTATATTAATTTTCATTAATAACATTAATATTACATCAACATCCCATTTACACGTTTGCGATTTTGGAAGCCCACCATTGCTTTCTTGGCACGCCAGTTTTAATTGCTGCAGAGTCTGTCACGGCAGGACTATACCAATATATTAATTTATTGCACTCCCGGCAGATACTAAGCTGTGTCCACAGGCCACCTTCCACTTGTGCCATTTTTATCTATGTGTCTTCTCTTCCAAGATGATAAGAAACTCCAGGGCGCTGGCGCTGAAAATGTCCCGCATTCCGGCTCCTTCCCAGTTTCCGGCATCCCTGTACGCACAATGCACTTTGCACGAAGATGGTGGTGTATACCTGCCTCGTTCCTTAAAAATGTGTTGAAAGAATACATGCAGACATCTTATTTTAAACCCTGCACTCTTCTCTGTAGTGTGAGATTTGAGGGGAAAGTGACTCTATTCCCACTAGAAAGTCCTATCAGTATTTCCATGTCAAGGTAGAGATCTATGAAACAAGGTCGCTTCACAATTCTCCTGCTTTCGCGTCAGGAGATCTCAAAGCACTACACGAAACGCGATTTTCTGCGGTGGCATTTTTCCACCTCAACGTGCCTCAAGGCCAGTTCAGAGCAGTATTCAAAGCTTTGGATATCCTTCACTGGCGGCTGTAAGTGGCCAGGAAACCAGCGTCTTCGTGTAAATAACAGTAACACACTGTTCCTGGATCTTTTTTCCTCGAGGATGGTTTTTCTTTTCACGGGTCTCCGTTTGTGCTCTTAATCTGTTTACCTGTCCCGTGCGAAGGGCCGACATTTACCTGCTCCCCTGCAGCAGGTGCCGCGCCACCTCTGTCCCTCCCTCTTGTCCCCTCTTCTCCCGCTCCCGTTTCTATCGAGTAGATCGTTTGATCTCTCCAATTTGTTGTGGCTTGAGGAGCTGTTGTAGCCTTGATGTACAAGACAAACACGCGCTGTAGCTCCGGGCTCACACCACCGTCTATCATCATCCTGCTCTGGACGTGACCAGTACGTCGTGGGTTTCAGAGAAATTCATCTGGTGTTTAGAGAAGGACGTTTCAGAAGCAGACAGTGAGAAGAACCTTCCCGCAGACACTGCAGCGACCTTTAGGACGCCTTTAGCTCCCGCGTGCCAAGCCTCAAACTTGACCTTCGGGAGGATTTCAAGGGTAGAGCCTGCCTCCCTTCCCCTCGCCTGCAACAGGAGCGCGCGAGCCTCCTTCTGGGGAACAGCTGCCCGGCCCTGAGCTCCGAGCTGCACGTCGGGGCGCGCGAGCTCGCAAGGAGGCGGCGGCGGCAGTAGGGGGAGGGGAGGAGGGGAGGAGGACGCTGGAGAAGGTGCAGGGAGGAGGAGAGGCTGTGTCTGCATATGCATGAGCACTCGGCACTGCCCTCTTCCCATTGTCCTATGGACTTGGTGATTTGCATGGCGCCTGTTGATTGGCTGATGACCGGGGGCTGGGCCTGAGAGGCGGCACCTGAATGGTTTATCGGAGGAAATTACCAGATTCGTTCGACGAAAACCAGCCGGGGTGACCGGTGGGCACAGTAAGAATCCTGACCGCGAGGGGGCGCGATGTCCTATCTTTGTTCCGGCTAAAGGCGCCGTTTCTCTCCTCCCTCCCCCCCGTCCCCGCCCCCACCACATACAGACACACACGCAGAAAGTGCAGAGAAACCCTGTGATCCAGTCAACTGGCTCTGCCCCGTCTATTAGGAAAGATGAACACTCCTTTCTCTCCCGTCTCCTTCATGGGAGACCACTTTTCATTTCAGATTATCACATCAATAAATACTCTTCGAGGAATAAAAAAGGCACTTTGCCAAAAGATAAGAGAATACGTATGAAATGCGTGTTTTATAGAGAAAGACAATGCATAAAGGCGGGAGAATAGGCACATATATGTAAATACACACGTAATCATCCCAGAACACAAAACACCGGGGGAGGGGACCGAAGCAGGCAGGACACCCAGAGAGAACACACAGCAGTCACGAGATCCTCAGATCGTACACGCTCTTTTCACACACCCAGCACACACCCACTGACCAGCCCACAGCCCCTCACACGCACCCTCGTACACGCATACACAGGGACCTCAGAAAAGGCATCCCAGTGAATTCACACGCAGTGGAAAGACTGCAGAGAAAATACTAAGAAGCATTGAAATAGTTCATGCCTTCTTCCTCCAAAATATGCTGAAGCGGAATGATTCTATTTGCATAATACTAATATACGCAGGACGCCAACACGGGCAAACAAAAATGGCTCCATTTGAGGCACACAGCAGAGAATGCGTGTATATACACACGCACGCACGCGCGCCTGCGGGCGGGACACACCCACAGCCAGTGTCCTCCACCCACGGGAACAGGCAGAGGACAGATGCCACCAACGGCGCTCAGTACGGTTGTCCAGAAAAACACTAATGCGAGAGAAACGTAAAGAAACCCACTCCACTGAGCCACTTAAAAGCAACGTTAAAGAGCCCAGGTTTTCTAAACACACACATACTCCTGTCACAAGAGTTGGGTCTTAAGAAATGATCCACGTACAGTAGATACCCTAGTGCTAGAGTATGTCATCAGCTCAAACAGTACTTTGAAACTACTTCAACTTGAAGATAGCTTTCCAAGATGTTTCTGAAAAAGTCAGAACTAAGAAAAATAAAACCTTTTTATGTGCTCCACTTTTCCTTGATTTTATGTGTCCTTTTTTAAGACAGGAGAGTGAGTGTCCCTGCCTCCAAAGGAGGATACTCTTGTTTTTATTTTGCGAACCCCTGAGCTTCCCAGTGGATTTTCCAGGGAGGAAGGTGCCAGGGAGAAGTCCTCTTCGCAGCCTCCCAGCCAGACAGCACCACAAAAGGCATTATTACACATCCCAAATAACAAAGGCTGTCTATATATTTACAAATCTGTTCAAATATTTAAGCTCTTAACTTGCTAAATATCTCCCTTCTACTTTCTTCCCCTCTAGCATTTTCCTCTATATTCCCTTCCTGCCCTCTCTTCCCTTTTTCTTTTCTCCTTCTAAAAGGGATAGGGACCGTAGGTGCCTTTCTGGTTTCCAAAATGTGGTCTGGGGTGCTGGGCTTTTCTGACCCTATCTGAATGCCAGTTTCGTTTCCAGTCAACCCCTTCTTTGCCAGCCAGAAGCTGGGTTTTAATCACCAAGGCCACCTGTTTTTTATGCGGAAGCTTTGATGTTGCCCCTCAGTTTTTAAAGGGATGATGAAAAACATCTCCTAAACCGGGGAGGTTTTCCTGACCCTTTGAAAGTTGCGGGTCCTCCCAGGATGCGGTGTTGCCCTGCCGCGTTGCAAAATTCCTATCCAGGGACTGGGAGAGGGCAAATGCATACACGGGGACCCCCTAAGGACAGCTACAGAGTTTCGCAGTGTGTGGTGACCCAGCGAAGGCCAGAGGTGAGACGTACACCTAATGCATGGACCAACTTGGGCAAATGTCTTCGCTAGAATTTCTTACTGCCCCAAATCTTTCTACATAGGGCTAATAAAGTGGTGCTGAGGGCCACGGTAAATGGGAAGCTGCAGGACACTGGGCCTCCAAGGCAGCAGAAGCATGAGGTTTCTCAAAAAACCGAGGTGCTCTGACTCTGATGGCATGAAGGGAAAAGAAAAAGTTGTTCCTGGGCATGACCGATTCTGGCGCTGCCCACCCCCACTCTGCAGGTGAGTGCCTTAAGTGGGCTTCCTTCAAGGAACCCACAAGAACTCTTAGCCTAGGGTGTTCCCCCTTGCTTCACTCAAGACTGCAGTGATGCAATTTAAAGCAGCCAGAAGGCGCTTGCTTCTCTGTGCTGTTTTGGGGTTTTCTTTTCCTAAACTTTTGTAAGAAAAAGTTAGTGCCTTTCAAGTGGATGCAGAAAGGAAGACTTCCTCTTTGGCACGTTTCCTCTGGCCTGATGTCATAACTTTATGTATTTGTTTGGCCACAGAGATGTGTATTTCCATGTCAGATTTGTTCAGTTGTCCATTATATTCCAGCTTCCACCAGCTTCAACTGTCTGTTAGCCTCCGAGGTGCCCCACCTGGGTTCCAACAGAAAGTACCTAAGAGAAACCAGCTCTCCCCTGGGCGCTTGCCCTCAGCACACTCAAGTTGCACTTACACCTCTCAGTGGTCCTCAAGCCCCCCACTCGCCAAGCCTGGCAGTGGCTGACTCTGGAGTGGCTGAAACACCCCTTTCTACATATGGTAATGACATTTGCTCACTGCTGTTTGGGGGCTGGCACTAAGGGCCACCCAAGATTTGGGCAGGAGGAAGGGAGAATTGGCTAAGGTATGTTTTATAGAGGTCTACCGAAAACTGTAACAGATGCCATGTAACAGGGGAAGGAAGGATAGCAGAGTTTTGTTTTGTTTTGTTTTAACTGTGTTTATCCTTTGTGCCATGCCAGATCAGGGAGGAAAACGCTGGCACCAGATTACCATGGGCTGCGTTCTGCAAAATACCATTTATTTGCAAGACTGCATGATGGTCAGACATTTTCCTCCTACAGCAGAACCCCTTAGGAAAACTGGAGGCAGTTTAAGAGTTTTCTAGTTTTTCCTATCAAAAAACATATCCATCCGGAGACATTATCTAAATCTGCAAGAGAACGGAGGCTGCTTGTCATGCATCGTCCTTCCTCTCCCGTACTGCGTGCCACCCAATTAGAAGCAATTTAAGCAATCAAGGCCGTTCTGAGAGATGGGGGTGTTAAAAATAGGTTTTCTATAGCCTCAGAACTCTAATTCGGAAGAAAATCTAAAATTACATATGTATCATTTCTTTATATAAAATAAATATGTAGTCTTGAGTGTCTCGTGTCCGCTCTTTTTTCCTCCATGATCCCTCCCTCCTTCGCAGGTCTTCCTCGTGGAAATTCGTAACACAAGTGAAGTGTAAAGCGCAGAAGAAAAGGGACTAGAGCCCCTTAGAAAAGTCTTTATGAGACGCCTTGAGAGAACCGGGTGGCCTTTGCGGGCTTCTCTCTGGGACAGCGTCCCTGACAGTGGTTATCTGACTTCACTAGCGGTGGTGGCAAAGTCCCTAAAGTCGTGCCAGAGACCGAGGGACTTCCTTCCTCCACCGAGTCATGGGACCCCCGGCCCTAGGGGTCAGGGGCAGCCCCTGAGCAGGTGGACTTGGGTCACCGGAGACAAGTCAGGGTCACTGCGGGCGCGCGCGCTCATCGTGGGAACGTAGGAAAAAGAAGAGGATGGGCTTGTGCTGCCCGCAAGGGTAAACGCGGGCTCGTGTTGCGAAACAAGCCGGGGAAAGTAAAAATACAATGACTAAAAATTAAAAAGCAAAACTAAAGTTTGACCCCAAGCAACGTTCTAGGATGTCGCTTCTTTCTCATTCTGCGCGTTCCCACGAGGCGAGCGCAGGGTGGGTCAAGGCCCCGGCCTGGGGCCGAGGGCGCCCGTCCTCACCCGGAGGTTGTTCCTCCCCGCACCGAGGTGGGAAAGGCGAGTTGATCCTCCAGCGCTTTCGGAAGGGAGCTGAGAGTGGGCGGGAGATAGCCCCGAGCTAAGTTGGCAGAACGTCCAGGAGTGCAGGGCCAGAGCCTGCGCTTTGTGCAGGTTCCGCAGCCACAGCGAGTACTGGTCTGTGGTTCCTTTGGCTCCAGGGTCCAAGTTCTCTGGAAGCTAAAGGTCTAGAACCTAAACCCTGAAAACCCTGCCTAGGCGTGGGGGGCGGAGACGAGCACCGTGGAAGGCAAAATGTCGCCCCAGATCTTCACGTGCGACACCAGCCATCTCCAGGGTGCTGACAGTGTCCGGAGTGGGAACTGATCACCTGACACAAAACCTCTTCCTGAACCCCCTTGACGTTGGGGTCAAAACAACATTCCCTTCCCAAAGCTTCTTAGGGTCCATACTGAGTGCAGAAGTGGGACTACTCCTGAAGACGGTCCACTGCTGCCTCTGAACGATAGCATTTGGAGAGGAGGCAGCAGTGCCTCCACAGGAGAAGCTGAGGGCCCCCGCCAGGGCTTCTCAGTGCAAGCCACTGGCCAGCCACCCAAGCCCAGGCAGATAGGCCTCACTCTGCACCCAGGGGTGCTGCCCCGAAGTTTCTCCTTCACAGTTTGAGTAACAATTCAATATGAACATCCTTGGTGATAGCCCCCAATTCATTTCCTATTTGTTCTTGTTCCTATCTGATTCATGAACTAAAAAACCATTTGATGGTTAAAAATGTATGGACCGAACAATTAAAAAGTATTTCTATTTTCACATAATCTCTCTGGAAAGTAATGTTAAAATTTCTTCTTGAATTTAAAGCTTCCTGAAAACTCACTGCTTCCAAAATTCTTTGGAAAAGTAAATACAAGTAATATGTAAGTGATTTTACACAACTGAGTTAGAAATAGGTAATATTTTTAAAATATATAGATGATAAGAATAGTGATGCTAAAGAGATTTTCAGATATAATAAACATGGAGCGAAGCATTTCTGAATTTAATTCCTCCTAACGTGTTAGGATAGAAATCATGATTGACATTTACTGATAAGCAGTGCAATCTTTTTTTTTTTGGAGAGGTTTTTGCTATAGGGCACGTGCACTCTCCAGAAAGACAGAGAGAGACAGAGAGATAGAAAACGAGAAATCACCCCCCAGGGGGGATGGCCACGCCACAATCCCTTCTCCTCCATTCTCCTCTTGGGATCTTAGGCATGCATGCACATGTGCCCGGTGTGAGTTTAAGCCACCAGTCTGGGCCTCAAATCGCCGTGGGCTACATGGGAGTTCAGCGACATAGCCATTACGCTAACTGCTGGTCCCAGCAGTGTAATCTTTTAAAAATGAAATTTCTCCTTTAAATCTCTTCTCATATAGCAGTTACAAAGTTCGGTACATGTATGTACATGCATACAACATTATAGAGCCCTTTCTCTGCAATTAGCTAGCCAAGGAAATGTAAGTCTTCTAACTTAATAGGTCTTAGCTTTATTCATTTAAGAGATTCGCCTGGATGATCTACAATTCAAAAATTGAATGATTTTTGAAATGTTTTATTTCAATGTATTTTATAACTACATAAACTAACAAGGCAATAATAATATCAAATTTTAAAATTTGAGAATATTTTATTAACATCAATAATAATCTATGTCATAGTTGCTTACAAGAATTTCCTAACCTGGTCCATCACTCAACAGTGTAGCAGTCCATGAATACATAAGAAGAATGAAAAAGAATTGTGTATTTGTGTGTATATACCTACCATTATGTACGGGAGGTCATATATTTCACTAGAGTCACAATAAGATTCCTGATTCAGAAAGTTCGAAGTCCAATTGGTCCATACCTGAAGCATTCATTAGTGAGAATTTTTTTTTTTCTGGAGAATTATTTTATTTAACTTTGTTTATTATTATTTTAATTTGACCAGAGAGGGACAGAGAAAGAGAGAGAAAGAGAAAGAGAAAAGGAAAATGAGAGAGCAAGCCACCAGATCTGGGACTCGGACCGTGGTCGGCTATATGGGAGTCCAGCGCACTTAACCACCATGCCACCAGCCAGCCTCCCAATCATGCTTTTGTATTTTGGATATGAGTACTAACTTTATGTAGAGAAACACTCTGGAATGAACAGTATTAAAAAAATTACTAAGCTGAACATGAAGGTGTTCTAATCCTGAGTCTTTCTCTAAATATCTAGTGGCCTTGAAAGATACCGTATTCCTCCAGACTCTCATTTACCCTTACAATGAAGACACTGAGTTAGATGAGCTCCAGAAGTCCCTCTAGTCCTAAGAGTTCATAAAGTTTTAGACTTTGTGAGAGCCAGTGGGTCTGGTTGTTCTTTGTTGTTCAAAGTAAGCATAAAGTCATAGTTTAGGCTGAAGTCTATGCCACAAGCTTTACTTCTCTGTTATCATTTTTGTACCTTAAATAGCTCTTCCTTTGCATGAGTGAAAACAGTCCATTTTTCTTTTTTGAAGTTTATTTCTTCCATGACAGAGAGGTATGGGGGGGGGTTAGAGATGGAAAGAGAACACCCCCAATGGAGGTCTCAATGCCCAAATTCACCCCAGCCTTCAGCCAACCCTGGATCATGGGCAGGCATGTGTCCTGCATACTCAGGGAGGTCTCTGGACTTGAACCAGGAACCTTCCCAAGTGAATTGCCTAACAGAGTGTTACATGTACTCCTACACCACCCTCAGGTCTCAATGTTGGTTCTTTCTTTATTTTTTAAAAAATATAGGATTATTTTATTGAACTTTATTTATTTTATTTATTTATCTTAATTTGACCAGAGAGGGACAGAGTGAAAGAGAGAGAGGGGGGACGTGATAAAGCAAGCCGCCACGTCCCGGACTCAAACCACAGTTGACCATGTTGGAGTCCAGCACTCTTAACCACCATGCCACCTGCTGGTTCTTAAAGTAACTTAAGGACACCAAATGGTATGGGAACTTCAACAGCAGTGGTGTTATCGCTAAGAATTTTATACCCTGAAAAAGAGTTTGAATTTTTTTCTCAGTGATTGAAGTTCGTGAATTAATACCTTTGATAAGTTAAAAAAAACTTTCTGTGGAAGACAGTTATTCATTTCAGCAATTACAAGAATCAAGCACTATATAGCAAATATGCTGATAGTCTCCTCGAAGTTATCTTTTCTTTAATAACAAGAGACCTTTGCTCAGTTCTTTATTTCTCACCTCCAACCCCCCTCTGTTCCCAATGCCCAGTCTCCCACTAGGTCCACTCTTCCAAACTGACACTGAGCTTATTTACTCTGAGCAATATTTTCAGGAGTCATCATCAGCGGATTACAACAATGAGCATTTTTTTTTCAGTTCAGCCCCAAGTCTATGAAATTAATTTCCATTTCGATCATCACAAGACTTCCCTTGGAAATATCAGTGACTGCACAAGCCATAGACAGATCAAGTGTAGGTGCTCCATCATCTGAATGGGGTTGGGTTATGTTTTCAATTGGAACAAGGTATTAAGTGCTTAAACTGTGCCAGCAATATAGCACTTTTATCAAGGTTTTTTCTATCCAAGCAGGCACAAGAATAGTCAATCTCTGGCCCTGAAAGTCTCCAAGGACAACTTGGAATGCTTTAGGAAATCATGTTTGCAATTAAAGCACTGGCATTTTTTCTTCTCATCACAGAATATGAACTGAATACCATTTTTAAAACTTTACCCTTTTTTATTTCAATAAGCTGCTTAAGATCCTCTTGCATTCATTGACAGGATTTGGGGCCCATTGTGTTATACTAGTCCACACCATTTAATTGTTAAATGTTAACATATTACAAGTGACTTAACAGAGGCACGTTCAGAATTCTAGACACTTATCTTCATTCCTACCACAGCTGGTATTCATGCAAGACAGAGATCAAATACCATTTGGGCACCATATTTTGCCCGCCTTTGCTCTTCAGTTTGAACACTGGTGTGTCACCACCTTATTCCTATCAGCATACCTGGCACATGGCTGAGAGGACAAGTGAATTAACAAATGAATGAATAAATACACAGAGTACCCAACGTCTCCTTCACTATTTGGACCCACGGGACAAGTGGCAGCTTTTTTAGTGATTACTAGTATGGATACTATAAGTGCTCTTAAATGAAAAATACAAAATGAACACAATAAAATACTAAATACAAGTCATAAATCTGAAATAAAATTGCTAAGCAGTCCATTATCATAAAATTTCTTTCTTTTTTTTTTTTTTTTGAGAGGTTTTCGCTATAGGGCGCATGCACTTGCCAGACAGACAGAGAGAGACATAGAGACAGAAAGTGAGAAATCACCCCCCAGAGTGGATGGTCACGCCGCAATCCCTTCTCCTCCATTCTCCTCTCGGGATCTTGGGCATGCACGCACACACGCCCGGCATGAGTTTTAAGCCACCAGGTCCAGGACGCGAACTGTGGTCGACTATGTGGGAGTCCAGTGACATAGCCATTACGCTAACTGCTGGTTCCCCATAAAATTTCTTTTTAGAAGGCTTCCAATTGAGAGAAATGGAAGGAAGTAGAAAGCAAACTTCCTTGGAAAGACCAGAAGGTTATTATGTCAGGCACTATTCTTAGTACTTTCTGTAGATCATCTCATTCAATCCTCCAGGAAAATCCTGGGGCAAAGGCTCTAATGACTATTTGACAGGTGAGGACAATAAGGCCCAGAGAGGTCAACTCAATACACAGTGTCATGTGATCAGTTGAATGGCATATTGCAGAGCCAAGATTCACATGGGATAGTCTGGCCCCTGAGTCTCTTAGCCATTAGACTATTTTTCGCACAGGGAAATGTTCAAGCAATGCTCCTATAATTTGTAGAAAGAAGTATACGAACACGGAGTTAAACACGGAGCTATGACTGATGAGAAGTCTGATTCACCTAATCCTCAGTCTTCTGTAAAGTTTAGGCTTTCCTCCTCTCTGGAATCTTTTAGAGTCTTTTCTTTTTGCTTCATGTTCTGTAATGTCAAATAACGTAGGTCTGAATTTTTTAATTATTTTAAACATCCAGTAGATACTTTCAATCTATTTACACATGCCCTGCAGCTCTAAGAAGAACCCTGGTATTTTATTTACTTCCTCTTTTCAGTCATCTTTTTTTTTTCTTTTTCTGAAATTAGCTGAAGTTGTTCTACTAGTTGAATTTGGCCTCCAAGATTAAACTTCTTTTATTACAATTGTATTTTTCTTGCATTTCCATTATACTTTTCATTTGTTTTTCTATTTGTTTTACTTTCTTTGAAAATTAAACATTTTAAAGATTATCTTATATAATTTTGTTTATTATTATTATTATTTTAACTTTTGCTGTAGAGCACATGTGCTCACCAGAAAGAGACAGAGTGAGAGAGGGAAAGTGAGAAAGCAAGCTGCTAGGTCTGAGACTCCAACTGTGGTTGGTCATGTGGGAGTCCAGTGTCCAGACTCACCAAGCCACCTGCTGGCCCCACTTAAACATTTTCTTTTTTGAGATTTTTGCTGTAAAGTGAGTGAGCTCACTGAAAAGACAAAGAAAGACAGAGACAAAAAGCAAGAAATCATCCCTCACCTGGGTGGAAGGCATGGTTGGCCACACCACAATCCCATCTCCTCCATCCTCCATTCTGTTCTCAGGATTTTGGGAACACATGCACATGTGCCCTGAGTGAGTTTTAAGCCATCAGTCTGGAACTCGAACTGCAGTCGGCCACATAGAAGTCCAGTGCATTAACCACTACACCAACTGCTGGCTCCCAACATTTTAAAAATTTATTTCTTGAGAAAGAGAGAGGACAAGCTCCCTCCACAGGGTCTCATCATGCTATGATCCACTCCCCAGCCTTCTAATCAAGATCACCGGCACACCTACATGCCCAGCATATTTTCGGGTCAACCTGGGATCCATGTGGTTCAAGCATTACAGAATGGTGCCCTACCACCTGCATCACCACAGTTAGCCTAAATGTAATTAACTTCATCGCTCAATCATTAGATTTCTTAGTCTGGTAATCCTAATTTTAAGTATCAAGAGTACTTTTTTAGCCTCCATTCTTTTTCATAGCATCCTACTCTTTTATATATATATCATTTTGTTCCTATTGGGTCATTGGGAAAATCATGACACATTTTTATAGAAAAACATAGGGATATATGTCCTGAGTTTACCAATGACCTAATACTTTATTGATGTATGTTTATAAAGTCTCTGTTATCCACTAGGATTTTAAAATTTTGTTGTTGTTTCTAAACAAATTATCTGTTTTCTTCAGGGAAACTTAAGAGTCCCCAGGACAGACTGGTCCCCTCTTTGGCTATAGTCACCTTCACATTTTTCTATTTTTTAAAGAATTATTTATTTTATTTAATTAATTTATTATTATTATTTGCTATAGAAAATATGTGCTCACCAGAGAAAGAGAGAGAGCGAGATGAAACATGAGAAAGCAAGCTGCCAGGTCCAGGACTTGAACTGCAGTCAGCCATGTGAGAGTCCATAGCCTCAACCACCGTGCTACACATAATTTTTTGTAATATGCATTTTCCATGAACATTTTGAAGACATGGATTGGGTCCACAGGTGCGTGTAGTCATGCCTGTACGTTGTACCACTGTATCTTCACCACCTCGCAATAGCATTGTAGACAATGGACAAGCTCGTGTCTTGTAAATACTGAGTGAACCATGAGTTGGGATGAGGTTCTGAAATTGACAGTCAGGTTTGGGAAATGAGGTGTGCTACTATGGATGAGGATTAGGTTTGGAGCAAATTATAATGCCGTAGGGGTCACCTGAGGGGCTGTAATAGTGGGCATTCAAAGGAGGGAACAATATCCCAGGATGACTGGGATATTCAGCAGAAAATAAGAGACTGGATTTTGATAGGTAGGTATGAGAAGGGACACACTTTATATGGCATAATGGGTTTAAGTCAAAACAATATTCAGCTTATAAAATGTCTACACTCATTCAACCTATATAACTAAAAGCCTGACTTACATATTTTGAAAGTTACAGTTTCCTAGGGAATAACTGAAAGTAGATCAAGTTTTCTTTCTTAGGTCAGCTCAGTAGTGTACTGAAAGGACATTTAGACATAATTATCATGGTATATGTAATCATATTCTCAAGGCAAGATTAAAGAATTTCATATTACGTCTTCTTGGCTGTGGAGCTGAATTAACATGTACTATTGATTCAATATGTAATTATTTATGATTGTACACTTAGGAAATAGAAGACATACCTTTCATACTCCTGATTATTTTACTAGTTTTGGAAATTTCAACTCATAGCTTTTTTTTTTAATTATTTATTTAACTTTATTTATTTACTGATTTTAATTTGACCAGAGAGGGATAGAGAGAGAAAGAGAGAGAAAGTGAGAAAGTAAGCCACCTGGTCTAGGACACAAACCCCAGTCAGCCATGTGGGAGTCCAACACCCTTAACCACCACACCACCTGCTGGCTCCGATAGCTCTTAAATTTTCTTTCTTTTTGAAAACTTTTCATTGAAGTATAATTTACATACAGCAAAATACATACTTTTTGGTGTACAGTTTTATGAGCTTTGGCAATACCTTAGTATAATCACCATCACAATCAACATATAGAACACCTCTGTTACCCCAAACCTCCCTTGTTATCCCTTCTTTCCACTGCTAGCCGTTGGCCACCTCTGATCTAAACTCTGTCCCTAGAATTCTCTCTTCTACAGAATCTCACATAAAGAGTCTCATACAAATGGGAAACTTATGTATCTGCCTTTCAGTTAGTAGAAGGCATTTCAGATTTGGGCCAGCGGGTAGCATGGTGGTTTAGGCACCGGATTCCCACATGGCCAGCCACAAGCCCAGTCCCAGTGGCTTAAAAATCACATTGGGTGCACTCTCCAAGAGGAGGACGGAGGAGAAGGGATTGTGGTATGGCCATCCCACCTTGAGGGGGTGACTTCTTACTTTCCCATTCTCTTCCTCTCTCTCTGTCTGTCTCCAGTGAGCACATGTACCCTATGGCAAAACCCGAAAAAAAGACATCGCAGATTTATTCATATTGTTGCATGTATCCAGTTTTTTCCTTTTTATTGCAGAATAGCATTCCTTTGTTTGGGGACACTACAGTTTATTTATTTGCCGGACTGTGTCACTTAGTAGTGGGTCAGTGCATGTACTTGTGATGGAATTATCTAGGGCTTCTCTTAGAGCAGAGTTGGGAATTACCATCAGTTCCAGTTTTCCTGACAATAGAAAGCACTACCTCAAAAAGGCAGTGCTGCTCATGACCGTCTGAAGGAAGAATGGAAGCAAGCAAGGAAAGGGAGAAAATAAAAACATGATAAACTGGCACTAATCATCACTGTATATATGTTCTTTCCATTTATTAGTTTATTTAAGGAAATAGAAAAAGAAGAAAACAGAGAGCAGAAGATATTTATTTTATTTTACCTTTTAGTTGTGCTATAGGTTGCATGTGCTTGCCAGAGACAGAGAGAAAGAGAGATAAAGTGAGAATTCCCCGCAGGGAGATGACTACTCCACAATTCCTTCCCCTTCTTTTTCCTCTCAGAATCTTGGGCAAGTGCACACATGCGTCCAGTGTGTTTTCAAGCCCCCAGGGCTGGGACTCTAACCACGCCGTTGGCCATGTGAGATCCAGCCACTGGCCATGTGAGATCCAGCCGCCTTAACCTCCACGTCACCTGTGGACCCTAATAAATTTATTTTCTCAGAACATAAAATGACATGCAATCTTCCCATTGTTGTCCTTAAGGAAGTTTGAAGAACTGGGCTTTCTATTGTATCATGGTTCTGAAGTCTTGAATCTATTCAGAAATCAGACTTGCTTCACCATTTAGATGATAAAAGTTCATTGAAATATTCACTGGAAACCCTACCAAAACAGCCAGATGTGGGGAAACGCTTAATACCTTTAAATGTCTGGTTAGTGGACACTCAAATTAATCACATTAATAAATTTCAATGTAAATATGATATTTCTAATGCATGAAAGCTATGGTAATATGTTTATTAAAATTATTTGTACATTCTCATCTAAAATGTTGCATCATGTCCTTCAGTGCAAAGAATGAGTAACAGTATGTTAGTAAAAAGCTCGCTAATGAGGGAACCAGTAGTTAGCGTAATGGCTATGTCACTGGACTCCCACATAGTCGACCGCGGTTCGAGTCCCAGACCCGGTGGCTTAAAATCACACCAGGCGCATGTGCGTGTGTGCCCAAGATCCCAAGAGGAGAATAGAAGAGAAGGGAGAGGAGAATAGAGGAGAAGGGATTGCGGCGTGACCATCCCCCCTGGGGGATGATTTCTCGCTTTCTGTCTCTATGTCTCTCTCTCTGTCTTTCTAGCGAACGCACGCGCCCTATAGCAAAAACCTCTCAAAAAAAGAAAAAAAAAAAAGCTCGCTAATGAGAGAAGAGCCCTGAAAAATGCGAACTTTGACCTCCGCCCAGGCAAGAATCACCTGCATGAGGTGACCACGGAGACCTTCGCTCCCCTGGCACTCTTCAAGGTGCCTGATCGGCACATGCCAGAGGCCTGGTCCGTCCCTGCCAGATCACTTATGCCTTTGAACTGACTTTTACGCATTTAGCCTAGCTCTGATTTAAGATTGCCCTCTCCTTAATGAACTAGCTGAGTTCTACTACTCTACCTCTAAAGAAATAAAATGTTGTGCCATTTCCAGCCATCGCAAAAGGAGCCATGTACCATTCAGGATGTATCTCAGCTGAGTCAATCCATTTTAAAAGGTAAAATTATACATGTGCAGTAGTGGAACCCCCCATTATGAGCCAATACCTAAGCCACCTGGTCATTTTAAATTTCAAAGATTATGCCTTATGTTTCCTATTTTACATAAGCAGGGCTTACTGTTGCTCTAAAACGTGCAAATCAAAGGCCAGCAAAGTAATACAAGCTAATGGTGAAGCAGAAAGGAATCATTATAACCTGCTCTTACGAAGTTTCAGCCTCTTTCAAGAGCACCAGCAGTTTAAGGTTTGTTCTTGTATGTCTCAAAGGGACTGGAGAGTTCCTGGCTAGTTTTACGGTGCGTAAGCTACCTCGTGCATATTTATCTCACCTATTTTCCACTCCCCACAGGCCTACACCCATCCGGATACCAAATTAAGTACTCAACAGACCAGTAGATTTTTTAGACCAATAGCTTTTTTCCTTCTGGCAAAGTCGAGTCACAATAGAAGCTGTTTTGGAGTTGGCAGTGTTTCTGAAACTATACCCATGTGTGGGCGCTGGCTGCTTTTGTGGCGAGCAGGACTCCAGGACAGAAGCTCTGCTGCTGTTAGTGATGGAGTGTCTCTGGGTGGGAACATTCCAAGCCCCCACGTGTGAAGGAGCGACACCTGGGAAGATTATGAGCGCATTTGCAGGCTGTGCATAGTACTAAAAGCTCTGCCGAATCGTTTCACTGCTGCTCTAGTCAGTAACAAATTGAAGCACTTTATAAAATTTGTAGCTCTTCAATAATTTTGAATCACTTTAAAGTGCTCATGCTCCAAACCATAAACTCTTTCTTAACCACTGCAAACGTATAAAAGGCACATCATCAAAATGACAGTAATCAACTCCTTCAATTTTAGGTGTGAAATTGTTCTGTGTTTTTTTTTTTCCTTGTTTTTGTTGTTCACCTAGTGAAAAAAAAAAAAAAAAGTATGGTCATAAGGACACAATGCATGAAATTTCCATTTTCCAACAGCACCAAGTAATCAAATTCTGAAAGTTCTCAGATGAAGAAATATTTTCTTTAAGATAAGATACTCTAAGGGAGGGGTGCGTTGTGGGGGCAGGTGAAGGGTGTGTGGTGTTGCATGTTCTAGGGTCCTAAATGAATGGAAAGTGGTCGTTCAAAGGTACCACGAAGTTTCTGCTGATGCCAGTCTTTAAGAATGTCCTCGAAATAATATGTGTGTGCCATATTGTCAGGGAAAGTAAAAGAAGGGATGGAGAAGGAAATGGATTATGCACTTAAAGGAGCCTAAGTTTCTTTCTGAGTTAAAATAAATTTTCTCTGGCTTAACCACTGAGAAGCACTGAAACACTGCCAGTTGACACAGTGTCCTTGTTTGCTCTTGTCTTTAAATTATTGAATCAATCCTATTCAGATTAGGTCCTTCCGGCTCATGGATCAAATAGACTCTGGTTCAAACTTGCTCAAGACCAAACCAAATAAAACCAGACACTGGTTTCTAAACAAAGGTTGCACCAGACTTCTAAAATACTGTCATCCATTTCCTGGGATAGAGAAATCATCCTAACAGGAACATGCTACGTCCAGTTGTAGCACAACTCAAATTTAGTTCACTTGAAGGCATGCATAAACATGGACACATCTTGACAAATTTGAAACTGTTGTGACTCTCATCTCTGCTTACGGCTCTAGATCACACTAGTTGGTAGAACTAGTCATACGCTCCCCCTTCTAACTACAAGACAGACGAAGTGTGGGGAAGCACTTGTATGTTTGGGAACAGGTGAATATCTCCACACCCCGCAATTTAAGATCATACTATATGTTCACACAGAACTTACTCACAAGTCTAAGGTGATCATTTCTTTTCTTTCCTTTCTTTTTTTTTTAGTCTGGTATTTTGTTTGTTTGTTTGTTTGTTTGTTTTTGTTTTTGTTTTTACCATAGGAACCTGCACTTGCCAGAGAGAGAGAGACAGAAAGAGGGTAAGTGAGAAATCAGCCCCTAGAGAGGAGAGCCACACTGCAGTCCCTTCTCCTCCACCTTTTCCTGGGACTTTGGGCATGATCATACATGCACCTGGCATGATTTTTGAATTGCCAAGTCTGAGACTTGAACTGCAATCAGCCATGTAGAAGTCCAGTGCCTTATCCACCATGCCACCTGCTGACCCCAATGATTTCAACCAGTAGAGTTGAAACTTAAACTCCCCTTTCTACATTTGTACAGTTAGTAAAACCAAGGATAGAGTTTTGTTCTTTAAATGAGAACATAAATTCATAAGATAAGGGTAAAACACAAGCAAGCTCCCATTCTTTTGCATCCCAGTGGGGAAGAAACATGTCTCTAGCCAAAGGATTATAGCTCCTTCATGCTGTAGGTAGACCGTTATACACACCAGTCATGAAAAAGGAAGATGACATTGCTCCAGTAGCCTGTGAGTCCTGAGGAAAACATGGCCTCTCTTTATCCAATCAGGAGAAGAACAGCTCTGCCTTGAGCAACAGGTTCAGACTGCCCTGGAGACAGATGCTGAGTACAGTCTTAACTCCTTTTTTTTTTTTTTTTCCCCCAAGACTTTTTGGCCATAGGGCACATATGCTCACTGAAAAGAGACAGACAGAGAAAAGGGGGAAGTGAGAAATCACCCCACCAGAGAGGATGGCCACATCGCAATCCCTTCTCCATTTTCCTCTCAGGATTTTGGTCACACATGCACATGTACTTAGCATGTTTTTCAGGCCACTGAGTCCAGGACTTGAGCCACACAGTCAGCCATTTGGGAACTAGCACCTTAACCACCATGCCACCTCCTGGCCCATAGCCCCAACTCTGCTAGAAGCTGACTTGCCTTAACAGGACCAATCCACCATTACTTTTAAAATATATAGCTAAGACACCAATAACATGCTTAAATTTCATATATGATACTGGCTCATATATTACTTCAGTCGGCTCTATACTTAAAGCTTACTTGTTCTAATGAACTCCAGGGACATTTCAGTGTCAGGAAAATCCTTTTATGAAGCAGCATTTGGTTTTGGGCCTGTGAATCTAAATACAATCAACAGAAGACATTTGCCAAGCCAAGGAGAATGTGATATTCAAAAAAGAGAACTGATTTTTACCAAGGTAATACACCTGACATAGAAGAACAGGCTGATGATAAAACTGGCCACGACTTTCCATATGAATTAGTATGACTCTAAACAAGTATTAGGAAATCGCTATTATAGAACTTCAAAGGGCTCCAGAGGTTATTAACCAGGGGAAGGCAGCTTTCCTAGGAGACTGCTGAACACGCACAGAATGCACCAGGCACACATGCAAGTGCCTGAGACTGGAGGGGCTGGAGCACTAGAGGAAGGGGACCGCAGTGTGGCCGAACTCTGTGGAAGGTGCTCCTCTTTCTCTCTCTCTCGTACTCTCATGTGTGTGTGCATGTACCCTATCATGAGTAAAGAAAAAAAAGGAAAAATGTGCTATAACATCTTGAATGTATTATTTTATTTCTTATTTTTCACATTCTGTCACTGTATTTTTACAACATTGAAAATGAATTTTCCCAGCATGAATACCCTATGTGTGAGTTCAGTCGAAGAAATTACCATATACATTGTTATCAACAGATAATTTTCTATTTAGCCTTTTTTCCCCCTGCTTGATTCCCTTCCCCTTTCCATACTGTCTCTGGTATCCATAGTTGCTTTCCATGCTTTTATGCCTTCCAATATTCCTGTTTCTGCATAGAGTGCAGACGATCGGTATACATACTGAGTGGGGACATACAGAGCCTCTCTTTCATAGTCTTTCTTGGCTTACCATTAAATCTTCCATATTTCTCCTCTTTCTTTCTTTCTTTCTTTCTTTCTTTCTTTCTTTCTTTCTTTCTTTCTTTCTTTCTTTCTTTCTTTCTGGTGAGGTTTTTGCTATC
>NW_006205007.1:2184891-2265171 GCF_000334495.1 Tupaia belangeri chinensis
GACGCTGGCTGCTTTTGTGGCGAGCAGGACTCCAGGACAGAAGCTCTGCTGCTGTTAGTGATGGAGTGTCTCTGGGTGGGAACATTCCAAGCCCCCACGTGTGAAGGAGCGACACCTGGGAAGATTATGAGCGCATTTGCAGGCTGTGCATAGTACTAAAAGCTCTGCCGAATCGTTTCACTGCTGCTCTAGTCAGTAACAAATTGAAGCACTTTATAAAATTTGTAGCTCTTCAATAATTTTGAATCACTTTAAAGTGCTCATGCTCCAAACCATAAACTCTTTCTTAACCACTGCAAACGTATAAAAGGCACATCATCAAAATGACAGTAATCAACTCCTTCAATTTTAGGTGTGAAATTGTTCTGTGTTTTTTTTTTTCCTTGTTTTTGTTGTTCACCTAGTGAAAAAAAAAAAAAAAAGTATGGTCATAAGGACACAATGCATGAAATTTCCATTTTCCAACAGCACCAAGTAATCAAATTCTGAAAGTTCTCAGATGAAGAAATATTTTCTTTAAGATAAGATACTCTAAGGGAGGGGTGCGTTGTGGGGGCAGGTGAAGGGTGTGTGGTGTTGCATGTTCTAGGGTCCTAAATGAATGGAAAGTGGTCGTTCAAAGGTACCACGAAGTTTCTGCTGATGCCAGTCTTTAAGAATGTCCTCGAAATAATATGTGTGTGCCATATTGTCAGGGAAAGTAAAAGAAGGGATGGAGAAGGAAATGGATTATGCACTTAAAGGAGCCTAAGTTTCTTTCTGAGTTAAAATAAATTTTCTCTGGCTTAACCACTGAGAAGCACTGAAACACTGCCAGTTGACACAGTGTCCTTGTTTGCTCTTGTCTTTAAATTATTGAATCAATCCTATTCAGATTAGGTCCTTCCGGCTCATGGATCAAATAGACTCTGGTTCAAACTTGCTCAAGACCAAACCAAATAAAACCAGACACTGGTTTCTAAACAAAGGTTGCACCAGACTTCTAAAATACTGTCATCCATTTCCTGGGATAGAGAAATCATCCTAACAGGAACATGCTACGTCCAGTTGTAGCACAACTCAAATTTAGTTCACTTGAAGGCATGCATAAACATGGACACATCTTGACAAATTTGAAACTGTTGTGACTCTCATCTCTGCTTACGGCTCTAGATCACACTAGTTGGTAGAACTAGTCATACGCTCCCCCTTCTAACTACAAGACAGACGAAGTGTGGGGAAGCACTTGTATGTTTGGGAACAGGTGAATATCTCCACACCCCGCAATTTAAGATCATACTATATGTTCACACAGAACTTACTCACAAGTCTAAGGTGATCATTTCTTTTCTTTCCTTTCTTTTTTTTTTAGTCTGGTATTTTGTTTGTTTGTTTGTTTGTTTGTTTTTGTTTTTGTTTTTACCATAGGAACCTGCACTTGCCAGAGAGAGAGAGACAGAAAGAGGGTAAGTGAGAAATCAGCCCCTAGAGAGGAGAGCCACACTGCAGTCCCTTCTCCTCCACCTTTTCCTGGGACTTTGGGCATGATCATACATGCACCTGGCATGATTTTTGAATTGCCAAGTCTGAGACTTGAACTGCAATCAGCCATGTAGAAGTCCAGTGCCTTATCCACCATGCCACCTGCTGACCCCAATGATTTCAACCAGTAGAGTTGAAACTTAAACTCCCCTTTCTACATTTGTACAGTTAGTAAAACCAAGGATAGAGTTTTGTTCTTTAAATGAGAACATAAATTCATAAGATAAGGGTAAAACACAAGCAAGCTCCCATTCTTTTGCATCCCAGTGGGGAAGAAACATGTCTCTAGCCAAAGGATTATAGCTCCTTCATGCTGTAGGTAGACCGTTATACACACCAGTCATGAAAAAGGAAGATGACATTGCTCCAGTAGCCTGTGAGTCCTGAGGAAAACATGGCCTCTCTTTATCCAATCAGGAGAAGAACAGCTCTGCCTTGAGCAACAGGTTCAGACTGCCCTGGAGACAGATGCTGAGTACAGTCTTAACTCCTTTTTTTTTTTTTTTTCCCCCAAGACTTTTTGGCCATAGGGCACATATGCTCACTGAAAAGAGACAGACAGAGAAAAGGGGGAAGTGAGAAATCACCCCACCAGAGAGGATGGCCACATCGCAATCCCTTCTCCATTTTCCTCTCAGGATTTTGGTCACACATGCACATGTACTTAGCATGTTTTTCAGGCCACTGAGTCCAGGACTTGAGCCACACAGTCAGCCATTTGGGAACTAGCACCTTAACCACCATGCCACCTCCTGGCCCATAGCCCCAACTCTGCTAGAAGCTGACTTGCCTTAACAGGACCAATCCACCATTACTTTTAAAATATATAGCTAAGACACCAATAACATGCTTAAATTTCATATATGATACTGGCTCATATATTACTTCAGTCGGCTCTATACTTAAAGCTTACTTGTTCTAATGAACTCCAGGGACATTTCAGTGTCAGGAAAATCCTTTTATGAAGCAGCATTTGGTTTTGGGCCTGTGAATCTAAATACAATCAACAGAAGACATTTGCCAAGCCAAGGAGAATGTGATATTCAAAAAAGAGAACTGATTTTTACCAAGGTAATACACCTGACATAGAAGAACAGGCTGATGATAAAACTGGCCACGACTTTCCATATGAATTAGTATGACTCTAAACAAGTATTAGGAAATCGCTATTATAGAACTTCAAAGGGCTCCAGAGGTTATTAACCAGGGGAAGGCAGCTTTCCTAGGAGACTGCTGAACACGCACAGAATGCACCAGGCACACATGCAAGTGCCTGAGACTGGAGGGGCTGGAGCACTAGAGGAAGGGGACCGCAGTGTGGCCGAACTCTGTGGAAGGTGCTCCTCTTTCTCTCTCTCTCGTACTCTCATGTGTGTGTGCATGTACCCTATCATGAGTAAAGAAAAAAAAGGAAAAATGTGCTATAACATCTTGAATGTATTATTTTATTTCTTATTTTTCACATTCTGTCACTGTATTTTTACAACATTGAAAATGAATTTTCCCAGCATGAATACCCTATGTGTGAGTTCAGTCGAAGAAATTACCATATACATTGTTATCAACAGATAATTTTCTATTTAGCCTTTTTTCCCCCTGCTTGATTCCCTTCCCCTTTCCATACTGTCTCTGGTATCCATAGTTGCTTTCCATGCTTTTATGCCTTCCAATATTCCTGTTTCTGCATAGAGTGCAGACGATCGGTATACATACTGAGTGGGGACATACAGAGCCTCTCTTTCATAGTCTTTCTTGGCTTACCATTAAATCTTCCATATTTCTCCTCTTTCTTTCTTTCTTTCTTTCTTTCTTTCTTTCTTTCTTTCTTTCTTTCTTTCTTTCTTTCTTTCTTTCTGGTGAGGTTTTTGCTATCAGGGCGCGTGCACTCACCAGAAAGAGAGAGAGACAGACAGAAAGCGAGAAATCACCCCCTGGGGGGATGGCCACGCCACAATCCCTTCTCCTCCATTCTCCTCTCGGGATCTTGGGCACACATGTACATGCGTATGGCATGAGTTTAATCCACCAGGTCCAGGACTCGAACCATTGTCGACTACATGAGAGTCCAGTGACATAGCCCTGCTATGCCCTATTTATCCACTTTCTATCAAATGCCAGAATCTAATTGTTTTTTATGGCTAAGTAGTATTCCATACTGCAAATATGCCACACTTTTTCAATCCATTCGTCCATTCTTAATATCTTGATTTTTTTTTTTTGAGAGGTTTTTGCTATGAGGTACATGTGTTCGCCAGAAAGACAGAGAGAGACAGAGAGACAAAAAGCAAGAAATCACCCCCCCCAGGGGGGATGGCCACACTGCAATCCCTTCTCCTCCATTCTCCCCTCTAACACAAGCACATGTGCCCGGCGAGAGTTTAAGCCACTGGGTCCGAGACTTGAACTGCGGTGGACTACATGTCTAGCGACATAGCCATTCTGCTAACTGCTGGTCCCATCATCTTGATTTTAAGTAGCTCCTTCACTCAAAGGAATTTGACATATATTCATTTATTAGTCTATTTTCCGAACATTCTTGTTAAGAAGGAGACGTGGTTTATCACTACTATTAGATTGTTGGAAAAGTCATGCAGTATTTTTCTATGTCTTTCTATGAAAAAACACTTCGTGACTTTCTCAACAACTCACTATTTTAGAAAAACTGGTTTTAAAATAAACTTTTAATCTTAGGATATTTTTGCTTTCCAGAAACGTTGCAAAGACAGTACAGAGAACTCCATATATCCCAAATTCCCTCGTCTCCATTACTATCATCTTACATCTTTATCACAAGGAATGACCAATACTGATACATTATTACCAAAGTACATACTGCATTCAAATTTCCTTGGTTTTTACTTACTAATCTCTTTTACTTACTAATTCCAGTATTCCATGAGGGATATCATATTACATTTAGTCATGTATCTGCTTAGACTCCTCTTGATTCTAAACTCCAAGTTTCCTCTTTTCTAAAATGTTTATATAGTCTTGAAAGTTCAGAGGTATACTGGTCATGTATTTTGCAGAATGTCTTTGAGTATGATTATTTTTCTGATAATTTTTTACTATAATTAGACTATTGTGATGGATTTGGGGGAGAAGGGCTATAGAGGTAAAATCCCATTTTCCTCACATCATATCAAGAGTACATATTATTTTTTAAAGAGGGTTATTTATTTCATTTTATTTATTATTAGTATTATTCAATTTGATGAGAGAAAGAGAGTGAGAAAGTAAGCTGCCAGGTTCGGGTCTCGAACAGTCAGCCATGTGGGAGTCCAGTGCCTTAACCACCACACCTCCTGTGGGCCCAAGAGTACATACTATTAATATAACTTATCATAGTAAGTGTTAACCTTGATCACTTGGGCAAAGGGATGTTTTTCAGGTTTCTCTCTTATAAAGATACTTTATTTTCCCCCTTTCTTTATGAACTTTTTGCAAGGAAGTCACTCTGCATGTCCTATCCTTAAGGAACAGGGAGTTATACTCCCCTTCCCTGAGGGTAGAACATGTATAGAAACCAGTTGGAACTCTTCTGCATTGGAGATTTGTCTTTTTTTTTTTCTACTTAAATGCTTAATCAGTCATTTATTTATATAAGCATGGATTTATATATATTTATTTTATACTTTTGGTTACAATCGAATACCACTTTATCAAATTGATACAGTTAGGCCATGGAAGCACTTTTGCAGTTGATTTCTGTATCCCTTTGAAATAATCTCATCATTTTCTTGTTGCTTTTCGTTTGATCTAATTTGGGTTATAGTTTTTGATTGTCATTGACTTTGTTATGTTTTGATTACCTCCGTACATTCTGGCATAATATACTCTATGCTTATCTTGTTTATGTCCTGTCCCAATCCTCGAATCAACTATTTCTCCAGGTGGCTCTGGTCCTTTTATTGAAGAATGACATTAAGCTAAGATCTAGGTGCTAGGACGTAACCATTTCAGAAGGGGTTCTTTCACTTTGCAAATACGCAGTTTCACCCATGTCTTTCCAGGACTTGATTTCTCCTTCCTTTTCATTGCTGAATTATACTCCATTTTAAGCATGTACTCATTTATGCATTCACCTATTGAAGGAGATCTTGTATCCTCCAAGGTGTTGGGTGATTTAAACATTCATATGCAGGTTTTTACACTAATATAACTTGGGAAAACACCCAGAAGTGCTATTGTTGAATGGTATGGTAAGACTATTTTTTTGTCAGAAACTGCCAAACTACCTTTGAAAGTGACTTTCATTTCACATTTCCACCAATAATAAATGAGGACTCCTGTTTCACATCCTTCCCAGTCATTGCTACTGTTGGGCTTTTGGATTTTAGCTAGTCAATGAAGGGATGTCTCATTGCTGTATTATATACACACATATATGTATTTTATGTATTCATGTATGAGTCAATGAGTGAACGAATCATACGTGTAATAACATCATAAGCAGAGGTAGCAACAACTTACTTCTCATTTCTGTTTCCTGACTCCATCAGGAAAGCCTGAATATTAAGACAGTAATAACATGATGCAGAGTAACAACTTCTCCACTGCCTAGATACATATAAGAACCAAAATTTCTTAATTCGTTCATAAATAAAATAGATCTGGCAATTTAGCATTTACACACATATTTATATTCACACAGATACATACTGTTCAAAAGTATTAAAAGCCTGATCCAAAAATGTGTGACAAATATAAAATAATAACAAACCTGTAGTTAGATATTGGTATAGATAGGAACCTACTAATAGCTGTTTACAGTGTAATAAATTAGAAGAAGAATAACTATTTCTCATTTTTAGTATTAAAAATACCATGTATTCACCAGATGCCAAGCAATCCATCAAGGATTAATACATACTTCGAAGTATTACATGGTATTTTTTTGGTCTGTGATATGCAAGGAGTGAAGACAATATTTTAGAAAAACACAAAGTAAGGAACCATACAAGTAAAAGACTGAAATAATTGATCTTTGATCTTGGTTGTTTTTTCATTTAGGTAGTATTTTCTTTTCTTTCCCTTTTTGCCTTAGGGTGCAAAAAAGAGAGGGAAAGTGAGAAACCCCCCCACCCCCCGGAAGGGATGGCCATGCTATAATCCCTTTTCTTCCACTCTCCTCTGGGGATCTTGGGCATGCAAGCACACACACCTGGCATGAATTTCAAGCCACTGGATCTGGGATTCAAACCAAGGTCAAACCATGTAGGAGTCCCGTGACATAACCACTATGCCATCTGCTGGCCCCAATTTAGGTAGTTATCTCTTAAAGTCAAAGTATTAACTACAGGGCATTCAAGAACTAAAAGCATAATTCCCAAAGTTCAAAGTGATTTAACAATATTGAAAAAAGAATTCTTAAAATGCTGATCGAATATTATTTTGTACATTTGCAACTCCATTCCACACTATTTGGCAATCCCAATCAGTATAAGATTTTAAATGTTGAGGCTAGATGGTGGTGTAGTGTTAAAATGCAATGAGCATACATGTCCTATACGAAATTGAAAAAAATTATACTAATGATAAATAAAATTAAAGAAATAATTCTTTAAAAATATTTCCAGGGGCTGGCAGGTGGCATGGTGGTTCTAGAGCTGGATTCCCACATGACTGACCACAGTTCGAGTCCTGGACTTGGCAGCTTTCTTTCTCGCTTTCCCTTTCTTTCTCTATCTCTCTCTGATCAAATTAAAATATAAATAATAATTAAAAATACAATTAATTAAATAAATAATTATCTTTAAAAAGTTTCCCAATACTGACAAGTTTTATGTGTAGCCATTTTGAGGAGCTATAGTCAGCAATCAGGAAGTATATTGGCTTTGATTTCTCTTTTAGGAAAAAGTCGGAGTAAATTTAATATTTTCTAAACATTGGCAGTAATATATGTTCATGTACAATTTCACAGTGTTTCCTTGAGGGGCAGGACTCTACTATTTTTAACAGTCTATCACACTTGTTGAAAGCATTGTCAATTTTTAACTTTTTCTCCAAAGCAAAATATTCATGTAGGAAAATACACATTATAATTCTGTAGTTTGAATTCTCACAAATAGAATACAGTTCAGTAGCTAGCACCAAGACCAAGAAGGAGTACAGTTCCAGCCACTCTGAAGCCCCTGCAAACCACTTTACTGTCATCATACTTTGTAGATTTCCAACAGAATATATTTGTTTTGCCTAGAATTGAGCAAAGTATCTTCTGTTGTATGTTTTCTTAGTTGCAATGTTTATGAGATTCATCCCCATTGTTGCATGGGACTTTTATTTCATGGGTCTACATTTCACAATGTAGCGGTGGACTTTCATTCCTGTTGCTATGCATGCATTTACTCCACAGTATTCCATTGTGACTCTACTACAATTTATCCATTTTAGTGTCACACGTTCCTGTTGCTGTCATATATACACACACATTCCACTGCAAATATATCACAACATGTACATTCTAGTGCTGAAAGGCAATTGAGCATTTCTCAGTGTGGGACTATTAGGAATACTGCTGTTATCTATGACCTAGTATATTTCTTTTTCTTTTTTTTTGGAGAGGTTTTTTCTTATAGGGTGCGTGCGCTCGCCAGAAAGACAGAGACAGAGAGACAGAAAGCGAGAAATCACTCCCCCAGAGGGGATGGCCACGCCGCAATCCCTTCTCCTCCATTCTCCTCTCGGGGCCTTGGACACTCATGCACACGAGCCCGGCATGAGTTCCAGCCACCGGGTCCAGGACTTGAACAGTGGTCGACTACATGGGAGTCCAGCGACATAGCCATTACACTAACTGCTGGTTCCAACCTAGTATATTTCTTATAACAAGCATACATATAGAATTTGAGGGTTGTCAACTATCAGTGAAATGGATGTACTATAAACATTAGATCAGCCTTAGAAAAAAATGCGTTTTTCAAACTGACTATACCAGTTTATATCTTTATGAGCATTTTATGAGAGTTATAATACTCTATGTCGTTGACAATGGTTATTTTTTTACTTTTTTTCCTTTTACTTTTCCAGATAATTAACTAAGTAATGCATATTATCATGTTATTGACCATTTGAATATCCTAATTTGTGAACTACTATTTTCTGTTTTCTAGTGTCTTTTAAAAGTGTCTTTTAAAATCAATAAATTGAGGGGCATGGTGGTGCCCACCCTATTGCAAAATCAATAAATTGATTATTAGTGTACTTCACAGATTCTGGATATGAGTCCTTTTCTTTATATATATATATATATATATATATATATATATATAACAGAGAGAGACGGAGAGACAGAAAGTGAGAAATCACCCCCCAGGGGGGATGGCCATGCCACAATCCCTTCTCCTCCATTCTCCTCTCGGGATCTTGGGCAGGCATGCACATCACCTAGCATGAGTTTAAGCCACCGGGTCTGGGACTCGAACCCATGGTGGACTACATGGGAGTCCAGCGACACGGCCATTACGCCAATTGCTGGTCTCTGTTTATATTCATTTTTAATCCCCTTTTGAAAAGTATTATTTGCTCTCTTGATGGCATTTTTGGTGGATACATGTTTTAAATTTTACTATAGGGCAATTTCTCCATTTTATAATTATTAGCGATTTTTTGGTCTAATTTAATTAATCTTTGCATAGTCAAGATCACATGCAGGTTACATCTGCAGTCTGTCTGGGATGGATTTTTATGTATGGCTGAAAATAAGGGTCTTAGACACTTTTTTCCCACATGAATAACCAACTGACTTATCATCATTAAATAAAAAGATAATTTCTTGTGCTTAATTGCAATATAATTATTGTCACAAAAGTAGGTATTTGTGTATGTGTGGGTTAGTTTCTAGACACTCTGGTCTGTTTTAACTACTTACTAATGCCTTACTGAGGAGGTAGGGGATAGGCCCACAAGATGGAGTAACCAAGTTTGTATTAGAGATAGTAGAACTAAGAAGACTTAGAACTTTCAGTGCATCCAGTTGTCAGTCTGCTAGAGAACTGGGCTTAACCAAGGTCTAACGGTATGTTCTTTCCATTTAGTTTAGCCAATTATGTAAGATAGAATGGACATCGAGTTATAAAAAGACATGAGAATGACACCTGGTATAAACCAAATTTAAACAAGGTAAGTGTTGCAAGGTGAATAAAAATAAGTTTACAGAGTCGGTTAACGTCATCATAAAGGTCTAGAGAACTGAGTTAGGAGGAGGTCGACCACATGATTGAATGAGCAGACAGTAAACCCAGGGGGATGGGGCTTGTCTGATACTCAGAAGCAATACAGGGCTCAGAGAAAAGGGGCAGCTGGACACGAAAAGAACTCCAGGTTATAGCACTTTTAATTGTAAGCATTCTGTTAGGCCAACAAGAAATGCCACCTGCCATAGCCCCCAGTGCAAATGGCTTGGAGGGACAAGGAGACTTCATCAGAGCAGGTGGGGTCTGTAAGGCATAGAGAACAACTTGTTTACATTTCTATTCAGCAAGGGTGTTATGTTTTCTTCAATGTGAGGAAACAGGCTGCACAGGAAACTCTCAGGGAGTCATCATGGTACCAGTGAGCGATGACCCGGTGATGAAGGGATCAAGAAATATTTAAAAGCTGAGAAACCCAAGGGTAAGGTGTTTCTTGTCTTATTTAAAAATGACAAATCTCTGGAGTCAGCAGGTGGTGTGGTGGTTAAAGCACCGAACTCCCACATAGCCAACTGTGGTTTGAGTCTTCGGACCAGGAAGCCTGCTTTCTTACTTTCTCTCTCTCCCTCTGGTGAGTGCATGTGCCTTATAGCAAATTAAAAACAACAACAACGACAATAAATAAAATTAAATAAATATTTTAAAAATTTACAAATCTCATAGGACCCTCCTTCAAAAACAGGAGATAAAATATTCTCCCATTGGAGCTAAGGGGAAGCTTTGTAATAGGGAGGGAAAGTGAGATATCTCATATATATATAGAAAAAAAAAAGAAGTGGTTTGCTTCCTCTTGAAGGGAAAAGGACCAGAAAAAAGAAGAGAGGAGTTCATTCCAACACCCAGCTGGGCAATTGGCAAAGAGTTCAGTTCTTCAAGACCTTCAGATGCACCAGAGTAACCCTGGTCATGCACCCTCAATTGTCCCCAGAGCTTCTATCCTCCCTCGTGATGGGCAGAACTGCAGAAAGAAAACAAAGTCATAAACCAACCAACATTCCCAGTGCCAGCAATGGAGGATTCTTTGGCTTCTTCTTGGCATGCCTGTTCTCTGAGTCTTATAGACTGGTAGATGCCCTACTGACTTTTAACTGACTGAGAAAGGCCCAATATTTTGTTATTCCCTTCTGAGAATAAATGTTCTGAAAAAAAGATATAGAACCCCTGCTTTACCTACCTCTCTGTTGAGTTGATAACTGGGTGGAAACACCAAATATGACAGAATTTCTGGGCCTAGTTCCTCTGCCAGATTCAGAGCCATGCAATGACCAGTTTCTTGTCCCATGTGGGCTCATGAAGAATTAGAAAAGTACTAGAGCAGTTTATCATTTTTCTATTTGACAGTGGGCTCACAAATCACAAGACTTCAGACTTTTAGACCTTAGCTTATCAATATTTAGCAGATCTTTGTCTGAGATCTGTGGCCCATGAAGTTTTTAGATGTTATCATATCTCCCACAAGTCTAAGATGAAGCTTTGTTCTTTGATATTTTTCCCCCCCGTGAGTCTAAAATGTAATCTCATTTTGACCCCCTTAGGTGGCAGGTGCAAGTTTGCATGTTATGTTCCCACTTCTCAAATGATAGCTCATGGCAAGTTACTGTTCAAGGTCTTTCCTCAGTGGCTCCAGACCAAGAGACTACACTGTTTGGAATGTAGCAATGACATAGAAAATGTTAGTTTCAGTTGTAATTATCTTGAGCAGGTTGCAAGCAGCTCTGGCTGTAAGCAGTTTCTTTTGACTGATTTTGAGTGAAAGCAGTGAATGATTTCTTTTATTATTATTATTATTTGGAGAGGTTTCTTCTATAGGGCACGTGCACTTGCCAGAAAGACAGAGAGAGACAGAGAAACAGAAAGCAAGAAATCACACTCCCCAGGGGGGATGACCACACTGCAATCCCTTCTCCTCCATTCTCCTCTCGGTATCTTGGGCGCACATGCACATGCTTGAGTTTAAGCCACCAGGTCTGGGATTCAAATCACGTTCGACTACGTGGAGTCCAGTGACATAGCCATTAAGCCAACTGCTGGTCCCTAGCAGTGAATGATTTCTAATAAAAACTCTGTTACAGGGCCAGCAAGAGGCTTGGTGTTTGAAGTGCTGGACTCCCACATGGCTGACCACAGTTTGGATCCTGGAGTTGGCAACTTGCTTTTGGATTTTTCCTCTCTTTCTCCATTTCTCTCTGGTAAACATGTAAAAAATAAATTAATTAATTTAATTAAATAAAACAGCAGGAGATAAAATATTCTCTGTTTAAAACAAAACAAAACTTGGTTTCTCCATCTTATGGGCCTTTACCCTAACTATATGTGTGTGGAGCCTAACTCCTACCTCACTGACTTTATTAGAAGACCTTTAAAATGAGTCATTTTACCTGATAGTGTAAAATTTGGGGATTCTTATTTTTATCTTTTTTTTAAAAGAATTTATTTATTGGGACCAGCAGTTAGCATAATGGCTATGTTGCTGGACTCCCATGTAGTTGACTGCGGTTCAAGTCCTGGACCTGGCGGCTTAAACTCGTGCCGGGTGCATGTGCGTGCATGCCCAAGATCCCAAGAGGAGAATGGAGGAAAAGGGATTGTGGTGTGGCCATTCCCTCTGAGGGGTGATTTCTCGCTTTCAGTCTCTCTCTCTCTCTCTCTGTCTGTCTGGTAAGTGCACGCGCCTTGTAGCAAAAACCTCTCAAAAAATTATTTATATTATTATTTTTAAATTTATCAACATTTTTATACATTCAATCTCTATCTAATTTCAGCTTGCAAAATACATTTTCCCAGCATGAATACACTGTGTATTAGTCCAATTAAAGATATTATCATATACCTTATCAACAACAGAAAATTTTCCATTCTTTTTTTTTTTTTACTTCATTTACTCAATTAATTTATTTTAATTTGATCAGAGACAGAATGAGAGAGGGAGAGAGAAAGGGAAAGTGAGAAAGCAAACCACCAGGTCTGGGACTCAAACTGTAGTCGGCCATATGGGAGTCCAGCGCCCTATCCACCGTGCCACCTGCCAACCCCAATTTTCCATTTTCTGTCCCTTAAATGTTTTGCTTCTTTTTCCCTTTGATCTGTTTCCTCTCATCCTCCGCCAGTTCCCACCCTTCTCCCACACTGTCTCTAGTATCTGCAATTGTTATTCATGCTTCTATATCTTCCAGTCTTTCAGTTTCTGTCACAGAGTGCAGACATTCAGTATATATTAAGTAGAGAAATACAATGCCTCACTTTCATAGTCTGGCTTGCTTCACTTAGCAGTAAATCTTCAATATTCATCCACTTTTTATCAAATGTCAAGGTCCCATTTTTACGGCTGAGTAGTATTCCATAGTGTATATGTACCACACTTTTTCAATCCATTCATCTGTTTGTGGACATTTGGATTGATTCTATGTCTTAGTAATTGTGAATAATGCCACAATAAGCATGGACGAGCAAGACTTTTTCTGACTGAGTATTCCTATCCTTTAGGTAGATAGATACCTAGGACTGGAATTGCTGAGTCCTATGGCAGTTCTATTTGTACATCTTTGAGGAAACTCCATATTGTTCTGCACAGTGGCTGTACTAATTTTATTCTCACCAACAGTGTAAGAGAGTTCCCTTTTCACAACAGCCTCTTCAGCACTTATTGCTTTTTTTTTTTTTTTTTTTTAAATCTTAGCCATTCTGATTGGGGTTAAGAAGCATCCCATTGTGGTTTTGGTTTGCATATCCCTTATGATGAGGGATGTTGAGTATTGTTTTCTATGCTTTTTGGTTGTTCATACATCTTAGAGAGTTGTTGGTTCAGCTTAGTTGTCCATCTTTTAGTTGTTTCTTTTTGTTTTTTTTGTTTTGTTTTGTTTTGTTTTTTGGTAAGCTGCTTGAATTCCCTGTATATTCTGGTTATAAGTCCTTTATCTGAGGCATAGTTTGCACATCTATTTTTCCATTCTGAAGGCTGCTGATTCACTCTAATTATTGCTTCTTTTACTGAGCAAAAGTTTTTTTAATCTGACATAATTCGACTTATCCATTTTTGTAACTATTGCCTGTGCTTTAGAGGTCTATTTAAGATGTCTTTACCTACCCCAGTGTCTCCAAGACTTTTCCCTATGTTATCCACCAGTAGTTTTATAGTTTAAGGCATTAGGTATAGATCTTTTGATTTATTTTGAGTTGATGGCGAGAGATAGGGGTCCATTTTCATCTTTCTGAAGGTAAGTACCCAGTTTTTCTTTTCCAGCACCACTTGGTAAAGAGATCCCCCCCCTCGGGATTGACTGGTGCCCTTTCTCAAAACTGTTTTGGGGTTTATTTATGGGGTCTATTGGATATCTATTGGTCTGGTTGCCTATTTTTGTATCAATACCATACCATTTTGATTGTCACAGCTTTGTAATAGATTTCAGAGTTAGGGAGTGAGATGTCTCCTATTCCACTCTTGTATAGAATTGCTGTGGCAATACGGGGTCTGTTATGATTCCAGGAAAATTCTACGATTGTTTTTTTTCTAAATCTATGAAGAACGTCTCCGGTAATTTGATTGGTATTGCATTAAATTTGTAGATTAATTTGGGTAGGATTGACATTTTGATTATATTAATTCTCCTCATCCAGAAACATGGAAAATCTTTCCACTTTTTTTTTGGGTGTCATTTTCAATTTCTTTTTTTTTGATTTTTCATAATTTTTCTTGTAGAGGTCTTGGACTTCTTTGGTTAAGTTTATGCCTAGCTATCTTATTTCTTTTGTGGCTATTATAAATGAAATTGCTTTCTTCAATTCTACCTCAGTCCGTTCACTGTTGGTGTATAGAAATGCATAGATTTTTGTATGTCGATTTTGTATCCTGCCACTTTACTGTTTTCATTTATCACTTCTAGGAGTGTTTTTGTGGATTCTTCTCGGTTTCCTATAATCATGTATATAATCATGCCATCTGCAAATAGAGATAATTTCACTTCTTCTTTCTATTTGAATGCCTTCTATTTTATTCTCTTCTCTGATTGCATTGGCTAGGACTTCCAGTACTACACTGAAAAGGAGTGGAGCAAGTGGGCAGCCTTATATTGTTCCAGTTTTTAGTGGAAAAGCTTTTAGATTTTCCCCATTCATTATGATGTTAGCTATGGCTTTATTGTATTCAGAAATGACCCTTCAATGCCAATTTTGCTGAGTCTTAATCACAAAGGGGTGTCGTATTTTATCAAATGCTTTTTCTGTATCGATAAATTTTTTAATCTCTTTTTGTTAATATGGTGTATTACATTTATGGCATGTTGAACAATCTTTGCACCCCTGGAACAAAGCCTACCTGGTTGTGTTGTATAATCTTTTTAATGTGTTGTTGAATATAATTTGTTGGTTTCTTGTTGAGAATTTTTGCATCTATATTTATCAAAGATATTGGTCTGTAGTTTTCTTATGTCCATGTTTGTTTTGGGTATGAGGATGATGTTTTGGATAAGAGTTTTGTAGAATTCATAAGTGAAACCATTGAGACCTGCACGATTCTTTATTGGGAGGTTATTTTTTATATATAGTTTATTTATTTAATTCAATTTGGCATTATTTATTTTTAAAATTTGACCAGAGTGAGACAGAGAGGAAAGTGAGCAAGCAAGGTGCCAGGTCCAGGACTTGAACTGTAGTCAGTCATATGGGAGTCCAGTGCTTTAACCACCAAGCCACTTGCCAGCCCCAGTTGGGAGGTTATTTATCACTGATTCAATTTTATTGTTTGTTATTGGTTTATTTGGGCTTTCTATGTCTTCCTGACTTAGTCTTGATAGATTATATGTGTCCAGAAATGTGTCCATTCCATCCATGTTTTCTTGGTTTTGGCATATCATTGCTAATAGTAATCTCTAATAATCTTCTGAATTTCTGTTATATCTGTGGTAATATTGCCTGCTTCATTGTGAATTTATCTGGTTCCTTTCTCTCTTCTTCTTAGTTAATGACGTATCAATTTCATCTTCTCAAAGAACAAGCCTTTGGTTTCATTTATTTTCTGTATAGTTTGTTTATTCTCTACTTCATTTATTTCTACTTGAATCTTTATTTTTTTTCCCCTGGCATTTGTTTGTTTTTGCTATGTTTTTTCTGTTTCCTGAGGTGTGTTGTTATTAGGCAGGTCTTTCTTTCTTTCTTTTTTTTTTTTTTTTTGAGAGGTTTTTGCTGTAGGGTACGTGTGTGCTCTCCAGACAGAGACAGAAAGTGAGAAATCACCCCGGGGTGGGGGGGGATAGCCATGCCACAATCTTTTCTTCTCCATTCTCCTCTCAGGATCTTGGGCACACATGCACCCTGTGTGAGTTTGGGACTAGAACCGCGGTCAACTACATGGGAGTTCAGCGACATAGCCATTATGCTATCTGCTGGTCCCATGGCAGGGTTTTCTTTAACAAAATTGCATTAACTATCCCTGCTGGCCCTTTGCATTTTCTTATGAATTTTCTAATAAACTCACTAATTTCTATAAAAATACTTGTTGGGCTTTTTTTTTTAAAATTAGGATTGTATTGAAACTGTAGATTAATTTTTGGAAACTGGCATCTTTGCAATAATTCTTCAACTTATATACATACTATATCCCTCTATTTAGTTAGAAATTCTTCATTTCTTCACCAAAATGTCCTATAGTTTTCAGTGAAGAGGACTTGGTACATCTTTTATTAGATTTACTCTGAAGTGTCTCGGGGCTTTTGATGCTGTCTCAGATGGCAACATTTTAAAATACTTTGTTTCAATTAGTTACAGGTATGTGAAAATACAACTTAAAAAATTTTTTAAAGGTTTTTTTTCCCGTAGTTTACATGTACTCACCAGAGACAAAGAGACAGTGAGAGGGAAAGAAATCACCCTCCCAGGGTGGATGGCATGCCACAGCCCCTTCTCCCTTCTTTTCCTGGCACTTGTACACACATGTACCTGGCATGAATTTCAAGACTCCAGGTATGGGACTAGAACCGGAACCATGACTGACCCATGTGGCAGTCCAGCATCTTAATCACTATGTCACCTGCTGGATGCACAACTGATTTTTAATATTGACCTATGCCCAAGGACTTTGCCAAATTCGTCTTTTAGTTTTGATATTTTAATGGATTTAAGTGTATATTTTAGGTTCACATACATAATGATAATACTGAGTATCAACAGTTTTGTCCTTCTCAATTTTAACAGCTGTTACTTTTTTTTTGTCTTGCCTTTACTAAGACCTCCACCTTTGGGATAAGATTTAATGAAAATGATAATAGAGACAAAGATTCCTTGTCTCATTTCCAAACATAAGAGAAGTCTTCAACAACATGCTTCATGATTGGTATCTGCTGTTGGTTTTGGTAGATATTATTCCTCTAATCAAGGATGTTTCGCTCAAAATTTTCTATAAGGCTTGATTATAAACGGCTATTACATTTTATCAAATGCTTTATCTGAATCATTAGACTTAGTCCTTCACATTTTTTCTTAATTTGATAAATTGGCTTCCAAATGTCAACTCTTGTTTGTGAAACCACAGTGAATTTTATTTGGTTGCCAAGCATTATATTATCATTGTATATACAACCACTGAATTTCACTTGCTAATATTTTTACTAAGGATACTAACACCTATAATCATGAGTGAATGAATTTCACTATTTCTTCTAATGTCTTTATAGGTTCTAGAGTCAAGATTATTCTGCCTCATAAAAAGCTAAGAAAATACTCTTTTTCTAATTTCTAGAAGAATTTGATAAGATTGGTGTTTCTTCTTCAACTATTGGGCAAACTTCACTAATAAAGATATCTGTGCCAGAAGTTTTCTTTGTGGGACTTTTTCATTTATTTCTAATACTGCACTTATATTCTGTAATAGCTAGCAGACTTAAGATTTTTTTTTCTTCTGTTGCTGTAGTAGGTTGCCTTTTTCAATAAATTTATCCATTTCACCTAAATTGTCAAATATGGTGATGTAGGGCTATTGATATTTTTTCAATAATTTGTTATAAATAACTTAAAATAAAAATTCTTGCAAGACTGGATTTTACAGTGAACACATATGTACTCTCCACCTGGGTCTTATTATTAATATTTATTATATGTCCTGTTGTAAATATGTTCATTAACCTATTACTCATAGTTGTAGCAACTTATTTTTGTGCTTTTCAAAATAAATTAGTTATAATCACTTGCTTGTAAATATTCCACACATATCATTAACCAGAGTTCAATATATGTTTAGTATTTTCCTTTGAGGTAAAATTTACCTTCAATGAGATGCGTAATTTTAGTGTACACCTATGGAATTTTGACAGATGTGTTCACACATTTAACCTAAATCCTATCAATAGAACATTATTTTCATTCCAAAAAGTTTCCTTATGCTTCTTCCTACTCTGCATACTGCCATTCTCCAGAGACAACCACTCTTCTGGTATTTTTCACCACATATTGAATTTAACTCTTCTAGAAATATCTATATATAAAATTTACAGTATGTACTCTATTATATAAGGCTTACTTAGGCTTTATTTTAAATATTGTCTTAAAGATTCACCCAGATTTTGCAAAAATCAACAGTTTGACCTTTTTTTAATTTTAGGTTTTTGCTATAGGGTACATGTGCTCGCGAGAGACAGCAACAGTAAGAGGGAAAGTGAGAAATGACCTCTCCCATGGGGGCAGGGTGTGGTCACGCTGCTATTTCTTCTTCTCCATTCTTCTCTCTGGAATTTGGGCACCCAGCATGATTTTTCAAGCCACTGGGTCCAGGATTCGAACCCTGGTCAGTCATGTGGGAGTCCAGCACTTTCACTACCACACCACCTGCTGGAATCATTTGTACTTTCTCACTGTGGACTATCATCCCATTGTACAAATATACTGGTATGTTCACATGTTCAACTACTGATAGACACCTGGACTGCTTCTAGCCTGAGCTTATTATGAAGAAAGCTGCTACGAACATTCTTGACAAGTCTTTATGTAGATGTGTTTTTGTTTCTCTTGGGTAAACACATAAATGTAGATGTGCTGAGTTGTATTTAGCTTTATGAGAAAACACAAACTTTCTGTATACTGGCTGTGTCATTTTCAAAGTAGCTAGACCACAAAGTAGGAGTTACAGCTGCTTCATATCCTTAACATTAGGTGGTGTCAGACTTTTTACTTGGAGCCATTCCAGTGGTAAGTAGTGATATTTTATTGTGATTTTAATCAGCATTTCCCTAATAACTAATAATATTGAGTGACATATCTTTTCTTTCTTTTTATTTTGGAGAGGTTTTTGCTTTAGGGTGCATGCGCTCACCAGACAGACAGAGAGAAACAAAAAGTGAGATATCATCCCCCAGGGAGGAATGGCCACGCCGCAATCCCTTCTCCTCCATTCTCCTCTTGGGATCTTGGTCACGCACGCACATGCACCCGGCATGAATTTTAAGCCACTGGGTCCGGGACGCAAACCACGGTCGACTACATGGGAATCCAGCGACATAGCCATTAGGCTAACTGCTGGTCCCTATGACATATCTTTTAAAATAATGTGAGAATGGAAATCTGTCTCTGAATGAACTCTTAGCAAGAAAAGTCTCTAACAAGAAGTCAAAATTAGCTGAGGTGTTCTACTTCTAAGCAAGACGGAGTTAATAGGGACAAGATGTGCTCTTCTATTTTACAAAACTAAAAACATCAAACAAAAGTACAGGAAACAACAGTTCTCAAGCATTAAACAGGCAACACAAGACAAAAAAAAGAAAAATAATGAAGTGAACTCTTGATGCACAATCCGGTTTACTGACTGGAGTGTCCAAGGCACAACAGAGAGAAGCACCTAAACAGAGTCTGATGGTCTCCCTGGGTTGAGAACTTGCTGGGGCGAAGGCAACAAGGATTCACAGAAGAGTACCAGGAAGGAAAGGTGCAGGGTGAGAGAGCTGGAAGGAAGTAAATGGTTCTCCTACATCTTCAGCTGAGTTCTGATCAATACACACATATGAGGAAATTATCCAATGCAGAAAAAAGGAGCACTGGCACATGGGCAGAACAATACTTGAGATTCATACAAAGGTGAAAATAGTTTAGTTCCTGTTATCAATGGCTAAAGTGGGAAAACCCTATAATACATGGTACACTGGTGGAATACTCAAAAGGTTATTAAATTACCTGGGTAGTGGATAAAAGTTAGCACTAAATTCACAGTATTTGGCATCTGATCAAAGGTTTTTCAAGAATGCAAAGAGTCATGAAATATATCCCAAAATAAAAATAAAAATCAGTTGTCACAAGTTCCAAAATTACACAGGAGATAACATAAGTACACAAGCACGCTGAAGCAACCATTACAACTGTTATGTATGTTCAAGAAAGTAAAGCATTAACACATTAGGGAGAGATACAGAAGCAGTTTAAAAGACCCAAAGTGAATGATGAAGATTTAAGATAAATAATTCGTTGCTATAACCTTTCTTTTCTAATGTATGAATTTAAAGCTATAAATTTTGTTCTAATCATGGGTTAAACAGAATCAAAATTTGATGCCATGTATTGTTTACACCCTTTCAGTTCAAAATACTTTTTTAGTTTTGGACTAGTAGATGGTGTAACGGTTACATTGCTAAACTCCCACGTACTCAAGTGGTTCGAGTCCTGGACCCAGTGGCTTAAAACTCACGCCAGGCGTGTGTGCCTGTGTTCCTAAGATCCCAAGAAGACAATGGAGAAGGATTTGCAGTGTGGCTATACCCTCCGGGGGGGGGGGTGATTCTCACTTTTTGTCTGTCTCTCCATCAAGTGCACACACCCTATAGCAAAAATCTCTCTCAAAAAATAAAACTTACTAGTTTCTTCACATCTGTTCTTTAATCCATCAATTATTTAGAAATGTAATGCTTTAAGTCAAGGCAGTTCAGATTTTTTGTTGCTGTCAGCTTCATTTTATTGTGGTTAGAAAACATGTTAAAAATAATTTCAGTATTTTCACATTTCTTGGGTCTCCTCTCCTGTATCTCCCTTTGAATGGCCCAAAATATGGTCATGTTGATCAGGTTGCAAGGAATTGGTGAAGCAATTTATACAAGTCAAATGAATTATTTCACAATTTCTATATACTCTTGAGTGTATGCACCATTTCGGCTACTGAGCTCTATTATTTATATGACTGCACGTTGCTTTTTACTTCCTTCAGTTGGTTTCCTAACCTTTGAAGATGTTTTGGGTACAAGTTTACAACAGTGTATAATCCTGTTGAATGATTTCTTTTATCCAACACAATGCAGATCTTCAGTAATCATTCCTTTTTAAAGTTATTATTTTTTAGCCAGCACATGTACTTGCCAGAGAGAAAGACGGAAAGTGAGACAGACCCCTCACGGAGGATGGTCGTGCTGCAATCCCTTCTCCTTCATTTCTTTAAGGGTTTGGGGCATGCACGCATATGCACTTGGTGTTTCTCAAGCTGCTGGATCTGGGACTCAAATTGTGCAGTTGGCCATGTGAGATCCAGCTACCTTAATACTAGCTGGCCAGATTAATATTTATCTCAATGCAAGTTTTGTTCTTATAGCTTAACTAAATTAGCATGATTTAAATATTTCACCTCTTTTTTCCCCCAACCCTTAATTTCCAAGCTTTGGAGTCTTTTTCAGTTTACATTTGCCTCTTAAAGATAACATAGCTATATAGTTTTGTGTTTAGTAAATGATCTGACAATAACTGCCATATTTAATCCATATATATTTAACCTAGTTACTGATGTGGTTGTGCTCATTTCCACTACAGGCACGCCACAGATATTTACAGATTCATTTCAAATCACCACAATAAAGCAAATATATTACCGGTACTTCTTTAACCTCATGAACCAACTTTTGCTAGCTTCTAGTTTTTCTTCTGCAGGTTCCTTATAAAACGAATGAGAGCTCTAGATTAGGTGTTGGCTTAAGAGAATGTTGTGGATGGTTTGTTCTTCTATAGAGATCACTAAATTTTTTTTCCTTTCAGCAATATGTCTCTTTTGCTTTCTTATCATTCATGTGTTCACTGGAGTTGCCCGTTTAATTTCCTTCAAGAACTTTTTCTTTGCATTCTCAACTTGGTTGTTCAGCACAAGAAGCCTAGCTTTCCATCTATTTTGGCTTTCAACATGTCTCCCTCATAAGCTTAATCATTTCTAGATTTTGGTTAAAAATGAGAGACATTGCAATTCTTCTTTCCCTTGAACACTTAAGAGGAAATTATAGGAATATTAATTGATCTAAAGTCAATATGGCTGTGTCTTAGGGAATAGGAAGACCCGAAGATGAAGAGAGACAAGGGAAAGGCTGGTTAGTGGGGTAATCAAAATATGCACAAAGATTAAGACTGCCATCTTACATGGGTGTGGTTCATGGTGCCCCAAAACAATTACAATAGCGACATCGAAGATTACTCATCACACACAGCACAGTAAAAGACGTAATCACGACAATGTTTGAAATACTGCAAGAATTACCAACTTGTGAGACACAAAGGTTAGGGCCACAACCCTTCAGTTTATAAAAACACAGTATTTGTGAGTGCAATCATAAATCAACACAATAAAATCAGGTGTGTCTGTACTTTTTAGAAGTTTTCTTTTTTTCTTCCATGTGAGAGATAGAGAGAAATGCCCTCACTGGGGTCTTATGTCATGGTCCTCCTCTAGCCTTTCGTAGCCAGCCAGAATCCAGGCATACACTCCCAGTGAGTACGGGCTGATCTGGGACCAGACCAGTCTCCCACATGGTTTCTAGCACTGCAATGTGTTACACTATCAGGTGCCATTATGGCTGAGTCTATGTCTATGTTTTTTATTTCACACCATCTCACCTATTTCATGTTTGTTTCTTCCACCTTTTTAATTATCAATGCTGCATTTCCCTTCTACTTGCTTGCTATTGATTTTCACTGATTATCCTAAGAGATTACAATGTAGGGCCAGCAGGTGGCATGGTGGCTGGGGCACTGGACTCCCACATGGCCGACCACGGTTTGAGTCTTGGACCTGGTGGCTTGAAAATCATGCCAAGCGCATGTGCAAGTGTGCCCAAAACCCTGAAGAGGAGAAGGGAGGGGAAGGGCTTGTGACATCACCATTCTCCAGGGGGATGATTTCTCACTTTCCCTCTCACTGTCTGGTGAGCACACATATCCTAAGACAAAAACCTTAAACACAAAAACTAAAAAAAAAGAGAAATTACGATGTATATCTTTTTTAAAAAATGATTCAAAGTACTTTCATTGCTTTTTGTGATACTACTAAAAACATATTTTAAACTTCATGTGTTTTCCATGTGTTATTGTGAACTTTAGATCTGTTGAATTTTGAATATCACAAGATATTCTTTTTTTTTTTTTTTTGTACATTCAGTATTTTTTGGGTCACCTATTTTAGTTTCTCCCTTCACCGGCAGTTAATTTCCTTCATCTTGCAGAACTTCCTTATATATGCTAATGGAGCCCCACTGACAACAAATTTCTCTAATTTTTCTTTAAAAAGTCCATTTCAGTTATATCTAAAAGGCACAAAATCTACATTGTCATTTCCTTTTAACATATTAAAGATGTGATTCCAAAATGAGTGATGTTTGTGAGATATCAAAATAGAAAGTCTAAGACCTTTCACTCCCCTAGGAGACCTCAACTCAAAACCATAAAGGACCAATTCCCACTGTGAGAAACATAAAAACCAGTTAAAAAAAAAAAACTCCTGCAACTCAGGCGAGCAGGTATCCAGGCTCATTAAAGCTTGTCAGAAAATTTGGGGGCTCACTTGTCACAGGGGAGGAAACTCCCATGGCTGAGGTGCTCCGTCAGGAGGGGGGGGAAAGCTACAATGCACCACGTATATTCAGACTTTCTGGAAGCCTGTCCTGAGTGACTTGTTTCCAAGTGCCAGCATGAAAGGGCTCTATCAACTGGCCTGCATTTTCTGTGGACTGACTGTAGAATTGGATTTTGATGCGGACACTGATCACACCTGACCTCTTTGTGGGGAGGGAAAGTTGAATTTTGTGTCCAATGTTTCAGCATTTCCAGGACTGCCCCAAGGACTCGTTTTTCTCATGTTTTAGAGGGCTAACAGGGCCCACTATACCCCAGATGGTCCAGAAAACCTGGTTTAAGAGGCCAATACAACTCAGTGGCCACTCTCTAACGTAGGAGTGCTGGTAACAGCAGAATAAAGCTTGTGTCCGATGTGCCAACCTTTACTGGAGGTTGCCTAAGGGACTAGTTTCTTTCCTGACTCAGAGCAATGACAAGGCCTGGTATACTTTTTTTTGGGAGAGATTTTTGCTATAGGGTGCATGTGCTTGCCAGAGAGAGACAGAGAGACAGAAAGCGAGAAAGCACCCCCCCAGTGGGGTGGCCACACCACAATCCCTTCTCCTCCATTCTCCTCTTGGGATCTTGGGCATGCACACACACGCGCCCAGCATGAGTTTAAGCCACCGGGTCCGGGACTCGAACTGCTGTCGACTACGTGGGAATCCAGCGACATAGTCATTACGCTAACTGCTGGTCACAAGGCCTGGTATACTTTTGTTCTTTATTCCTATAGATATTTCATGCTTTCAAAGACAAAAAGTTTGGGAGCCCAGCAGGTGGCATGGTGGTTAAAGGTGCTGGACTTCCACATGGCCGACTGTGGTTTGAGTCCCTCAAACCTGGTGGTTGGCTTTCTCATTTTCTCTCTCTCTCTGTTCAAATTAAAATAAATAAATATAGAAAGTTTAATAATTTTTTAAAAAAAGAAAATGAAGAAAAAGAAAAAAATGTGTAATTGATATGACTATTTTTTGTTGTTGCATGGGACTCAGTGGTACATCACAATCGAATACATTCAATCTGTAAGACTTATCACCGATTTTCCTTAAATGACATGCAAATGTTTTAGCTATGTACACTTAGAGCAGTAGGACCAACGGCACAGTACTGGATTAACCAGGTCTCACTCTCCCATTACTAGTACACAATTAACGCGTTAGCCTTTATAAAACATAGTGCACTATAAGAATTCATTACGCTCCCTGAGGCTTTCCTAAATTCTGTATAATATGGGTAAAATTTATCTGCCAAATTGAACACATCATATTGCTTTAGGGTCCTGCAACACTGACTTGTTAAAAGTTACACTGAAATAAAATGTAGGTGTCCAAATTTAGTTAAAAGCACTTGACAGAGAAATCACAAATCATGGATTCAGGAGATTACAGTTGTTACATGCATTATTATTTATTAACAAATACTTAACACAATGGCTATACCCCCTCTTGTACAACAATTAAAACAGAGAAATATGATACTGTACATTTCAAAAAATTTTCCTTAGTGATCTGTTATCAAAGTCCCAGTAACTGGGTGTTTGTCCATCAAGATACTGCAGTAATATAAGGAAAAAAACAATCGTAATTGTCTTCATTTAAGTAAATGTTCAGAAATCATCTTCTCAGTGAGCCTTTCCCTGGCACATTCACAGGCACTCAATAAATATTGACTGAACAAATCATTAAATGAGTACAAACAAAAAACATTTGTAAAGAAAAGATTCTTTGTAAGGTCATTTTCAACTAACAATAAATGAATGCCCTGTAAGCTGATATGTCCATTTCTGAAGCCAAAAATTATATATATTTTTTCATGCTAATAGGAAGAGAAATCAAGCAGAGTGAGAAATATTATTTAGGATAAATTCTTCGTTTTGCATATTTGATAAAACTAAAGTCAATGGTGAGGGTGACAATTATGTTCTATTGGGGTTGAGTGCCAAAAACAGCTAATTCTATGAAAAAATGGGATGAGAAGAGATGCTTCTTCACTCATATGTTAACATTCTTTCCACAAAATTATGCTACTTTTTGATTTAAGAAAATGAGGAAGGCCAACAAGTGACATGGTGGGTAAGGTGCTGGACTCTGACGTGGCTAATCACAGCTTAAGCCCTAGACCCGACAGCTTGAAAAGCCTGCCACTTGCATCTTTATGTGTCCCTAATATCCTGAGAGAACAATGAAGAAGGGATTATGGCATGGCCGTCTCCCTTGGGCAGTGGTTTCTCACTTTCCCTCTCTCCGTTTCTGTCTCTCTAGCAAGTGCATGCACCCTACGGCAAAAATATATTAACAACAACAAAAAAAGATACTCTCGGAGCCAGCAGGTGGCATGGTGGTTGAGGGTGCTAGACTCCCACATGGCCAACTGTAGTTTGAGTCCTGGACCTGATGGCTTGCTTTCTGACTTTCCCTCTCTCTCTCACTGTCTCTGTTTCTATCTGGTAAGTACATGTGTCCAACGGCAAATTAAAAATAATAATAATAATAAATAAAATTAAATATTTTTAAAAATATGCTCTCTGACCCATTCAAAAGAGGCCCTTCTAAAACAGTTTGTAGCTAAAAAGGAAATCTAACAATAACAAAAGATAAATATGTTAAAAGGTCATACCTCATTTTTCCCTCAGGAAGAAAATAAAAGTGAAAATATTTAGCCTTTAAAGAAGGGAAAGATTGACATTAACTTTTTGACCATCCTAGTGCCCCTGCCTGAGTTTTCATAGCATATAACCAGCTCAGGTAAAATGCCAGAGTATGGACATAATGAGATGAATAGGAGCTAAAAGATGAGACTACAAGATGAATTGAAACACTGGGTTCAAGCTCTAGGATTTAAAGTGTGTTTAAATCTGATTCTTTAAGCCATCTAAAGCTCTGTGAAGACACATGATGATCCACATTCAAAAAACCACTTAGTTTTATTTTGCTGAATAGAGCCATATACCTTGATAGACCATTTTCAATTATGTGATGGCTCAGAAAGTGTGTACGAATTCAGAGAATGTTGAAACCGTATGCTTTGCAATACTGAGAATTTAATCTTTCATTTGAAAGAATAAAAATCTACCCAGTGAAGTTCCAATTATAGATTTCATAATGAATTCTACTTATTGCTTCTTGGACCTATCAATTCCATTAATGGATGAATATCTCTTCTGAATCATAACTCAAGAAGAAATGTCACTCTCTTACCAATGATATTTATATCAGAAACAATAAGACAATGAGCCCATTCTGCTTGCATGCATTGGTCATTCTGTGTATAGCAATTGGAGTTCTGGGGGAAATATCAAAGATAATCAAAATGCACATGAATATTAAGATAAAATTAAATACTTTTCATTTCAGAAAAATCAAAAGGGGGTAGGAGGGAGGATGCAACTCTGATTTTTTTAATGTAGTAACTGTGGTGTGGGAGTTTGGGAGAAAGAGGAGCCAAGAAATTGTTAAACAAATAAAATTCTACAAGTTATATAAAGATAGATTATTGGAGTTCCTACTGACTATGGCAAACATACATAATAGAAATAAGTATCCCCTGAAGCATATAACATTTTACTAGAGTCCAATAAAAAAAAAAAAAAAGAAGAAGAACTCTAGTGCTCTAGTTTGGAAATACTGAAATATTATTTGGCTTACCTAAGTACAAACTCTTCTGCACTTAAAGAACATAGTTGTTGGGAAAAAAACAAGATGACTAAAGAGACTAGTTTTTCTCATTTGCTTCAAAAACTAAAAAAAAAAAAAAGAACCAAACACACACTTAAAATAATATGTGGATTGGCCAACTTCACAGGATCCTTAGGGAGAGTTCAAGTTTAAAAAGAAGGAATCAACAGGATTTTAGAAATACATGCTATTCCATCCAATAATACTTTTTATGCCTTTCCTCCATATGGCTCCACGATATACTCTTTGAAACTCAAAATAGAAACTATAATTTTTTAAAGCAGCCAGTTAGTAAGAATGGTTATAAATACCAGTAGAGATCCTTTCTGAGTCCAACATGTGAGAAACTGCACATTAAAGGTGAACGTTATACTTCAGTATAATCTGGTTATAAGAAACTGCAAGAGTTCAGATGTCCCCTAAAAGTTGTTATTTTGGGACTTGGTTATATTTTAAAGGCGTTAAGCAAAAATATAATCCCTTTATGGTGTTGAAAGGTGGGATCTTTACAAAGAGATTAGTGACTGGGTGATTTAGGGCAGTGCCTCACGACTGAGTTCTAGTGTGTTTATAAGAAGAAATGAGGTAAGCACAGACCACTTGGATACAGACCAGAACAAAAAAGAAATATATGGACAACCACTCTGCACAAGATCCAGCCCTCTAGCAGGCTGTATTCTCAATGGAAGTTGGTTCCTGGACCTGGGACCTCCAAACCACGAGTTGAATAAACCTCTGTTCTTAGGAGTCAGTCAATCTTTGGTATTTCTGTAAGCAAAGCAGTGACAGGCTAAAACAGATAAATTATTTTAGTGATGTCACTATATCTTTCAGATATACTTAAAAATGCTTCTTTTGGAAGTACACATCTGGGCATAATGGTTATATCACTGGAATCCCACATAGTTGACTATGGTTCAAGTCCCAGACCTGGAGGCTTAAAACTCACACCAGGCATCTGTGCACGCATGCCCAAAATCTCAAGAGGAGAATGGAGGAGAAGGAATTCTGGCATGGCCATCCCCCTAGGGGTTGATTTCTCTCCTTCTGTCTGCATGCACCCTATAACAAAAATGTCTAAAAAGAAATAAATAAGTATGCATCTGGGGCCAGCAGTGGTGTAGTGGCTAAGGCACTGGACTCCCAGGTAGTCAACTGCAGTTCGAGTGCCAGAACTAACAACTTGAAACCCAAGCCAGGCATACCTGCCCAAAAATCCCAAAAGGAAAATGGAGAAGGGACTGCAGTGTGGCCATACCCCTTGGGGGTAGGAGTGGGTGATTTCTCATGTTTTCTCTCTCTGTCTCTCCAGTGAGTGCACATCCTACAGCAAAAATCTCTCCCCCCAAAAAGAAAGAAAAGTGCACAAGTATACACCTGAACATATGCTAGCAGGTGGCAGAGAGTGGGTATGAGATGCAAAAAGAAGAAACATTTGACAGACAAAAAAGTGTCAAGTTCTCTGTTGAAAAATATATATGTTAAATACATCATGATGGGGATTTCGTGTTAAATGTAAAATTAATTAAGAAAAAAGATAAGACATATATGTGAAGTATCTATCTTAGGCTATATTCCCAATTCATTTCAATTGTAGAGTTTCATCTAGTTTAAGTACGTATTACACTATCTTAAAATACCAGCTATTTCCAAAATATCTAAGTCTATACTGAAAGATAAATTTGTTGTACTTAAATTTTTCAAATCAGTGTGAACCTTAAACCTTGAAAATAATTCCCCCCAAAAAAGGCTTAAAACTTGGTTTCAATAGTGGCAACAGCACAAAAACATAATAAACCACCTCCCAAGAGGGTTATATGGAACTATATTACTTACTTATTTGTTAAAAGAAAAAGGAAACAAAATCCTGTTTACCTTTCATAGTCATCTCCTTTATAAACTTAACCCTTCATTTTGGATTTTAGATATAGAAAGTATCAAAAGGAGTTTTTAGCCTTTTCCCCAATTCACTTGAATTTTCATTCAAGTTACCTCAATTTTTAACCTGTAAAATAAAACAGTAATTCTAATTCTAGAAACTACAAATTTAAAACAAGTTCTACTGAAGATACATCAATGATACCTGTAGACATTGTTAGAGAAGGAAAGATCCTAATTTATGAAATGATAGAAAAAGAATTTTAATTTTGGATGAACAATCTAAACAGTTTTACTTTCACACATAGATAACACAAACAACACAAAGTACTTGCTCTGCTGAACTTTCAAAATGTATTTTAATCTCATTCCAAAAAGAAATAAAATTTCTAGATACAAATACATCTCATTCAAATAACTTTTTAACATACATTCAGCAACTTAAAATATTATAAGGGTTCAATATTTTCATCTTTTATAATCTCAATATATTATATATTTAATATATAATATATACATATACAATACATACAGGTAGTCAGCAGGATTACAAAGTAATTTTTTAAAAGACTGATCAGTATTGATAAATATTTTTAGACTATTAAAAAAACTATTTAGAATCACAGAATAAAATAAAATATGGCAGGGCCACAAAAAAGCAAATGTTCATATGGCCAATCATTTAAAAAGAACTCTCAAGATGGATAGAATACATTTTAAACCAATACTCTTGCTACTCTGGAGCAGCAGTACTTATAGATATTAAGCTTGTACATCTTCATTAAATTTAAGATTACTATGCAGCTTTCTTTACTGTAATATACAGCAGCTATCTCTCCCTTTCTGTTGGATTTTCGTTGTTGTTCCAGAAGTAACTAACATATTACCAACAGAAGCAATTTTTAGCTCTTTTTCCTCCCCTAGAGCATGGCTCAGTTTGAAGACTGTTCTATAGGCAGTCACTACGACTATTAACAGTACCTTAATACCATTAAGAGTAACCCATCAATGACTGGAGTCATGTGAGAAGTTTCAAAGACTGCTGGAGGTTTCTGTAAACCAAGGTAATCAGAAGTATTACCCTTATAGATAGCCCTCTCACATCAGTAAATACAAAAGTTAAAATTCCAACGCCACAGTGTAACAGTTAATGATCTATTCTGAGATTTTAAATATTATAACATTATTTCACCCTGAGAATACAGAGGAAGCATTATTACAAGATATTCTGATATGTTTCTTTTCCTTTGTATTTGCTTTCTTCTAGTTTTTGTCAGCCCTTCCAGGGCACAAATATTTATATTTAAAGTGTGACTTGGATATCCTTTTTTGTTGACTGAGATTCATGCCACAGTCAGATACTGGTGATAGAAAAGCCCAAAAAGGCTTGTAGAAAAAAGGCAAGCAGCAATCCACCAGGTCAGAAAAGACAAAAGTCCTCGAAAAAGGAGAGGAGTGAAAATGTTTTTCAAGCTGCTCAGTGCCACTGTTATTTGCGTAACAGTTACCTTCATCTTCCCATCTGTAGATGGTAATTCAGAGTAAACAGAACTGGAGAGTAGACTATTATCCGCTGGCAAGGTAGAGAGAGATTCTGAATAAATCCCCCAGGAATGATTACCTAGAAAATTCAAGATATGATAAAACTTGAAGAGTAACTAATAAGTTACTACTAAAGTTTCTTATTAAAGGAAAAAAAACAAGCTTTAACCTATATTTGAAACTAAGAACAAGCAACTTAGTGACATGGCAAATCATTTTACAATGATAACAAAGCAAATAATAATCTTCTATATACTTACAAAATTCACTTATTTTGACCAGATTATAATCTCCCCTCATCAGTAAAGGTACACATAAAAGCAAAAACCCTAATATACTTTTAATTAGTTACACTAAAATCTGGCAAAATAATAAAAACAATTTTTTCCTTGTATAAGGCATGAATCAACAACCTCTGGTAAGTGATGGGGACAAACTCAATAACTTCTTAGAAATCTTTTCTATCTCTAGAATATCAGAATAAATTTCTTTCTCAGAAACTATCTATGATTTCAATGTGAGAAACTATTAATAGCTTGCAGAAATCTTTTCCATCGTATACTTCCCTTCATTGGCTAGGATATGAGTCACCTAATTTACAACTGAACTACCTATCCCTTTACATTCCATAGCTTCCTAAAGGGCATTTACACCTACCATCTGCTGCATGGTGTCTACTAAGCCCACTCAAATGACACTGGCAATTCCTTTGGGCTTCTTAAACTCCCACATTGGCAGACTGCCTGATCTATGCACAGGGAAATGATCAATGCAATAATAGATAGTTCTTGAGTAACACCATACAAGGACTATCAGATAGCTTAGAGAAGAGACTTATAGGAAAACTTTATTCTTTCAATGAGAAATCGCCACCATTTCAATATAAATGATTTAAAACAGAACTCACCTGAGAATTCTGTTATTTATTAAGTGTATCACTATCTTGTGATAATCTAAATACCAGGTACCAACAAAACCTTAAATCATCCTCTTGTTAAACAATAATAATCAAGACCAACAGTATTCACTCACATTATTTGGGAAACTTGGAAATCAACTGTTAGGAAACAATTCTTTTTAGTAAAGTAGGAAGTTATAAAATGATACGGGCCTGAGTTTTTAAAATCCATATTATGAATCGACTTCTGCAGGTAAACCTTTCCCATGATTCCTCTTACATGTTTTGAAAGAGGAACGATATCAAGAGGCACATTTCTTTGTAGGTAACAAAAAGCATCATTAGTTTCAGGTAGAAAGTAAAAGATGTTCTCCAGGTGCCAGGGCACACCTACCTAGTGTCTTCAAAAGCAGAGTTGTGTGGAGCAGCATGACCAGAGGTGCCACGTACTGCAGTGCGATGACACAGAGGTAATAAAAGACTCGAGCCACCTGCAACCAACAACATCCTTAGGTATCTAATACAGCTCACATGTTATGAGGGAGTTAAAGTTTCATGTAATTGTCAAACTGAAATGCTTAAGAGGTAAGCAATCCTTTCCTGGGAGGGATGCTAAATGTTAATTTTTGTACTTCATTATAAATGTCCCCAAATTGACTTCAGAAAGTTCCAGTCTGAAGATAAGTTTTCAGAATGTGAAAATGTTTAAATAAATTTCTTAAAAACAGTTTTTGAATGATGTATATAAACCAGAGAAAATAACCACTAAAATCCAAACAGTATACGTTCGCTTACATTTTCAGGAAATTTCCAAATGCTAAAAATTTCTAAGGGCAGATACCTAAAACAGCAAACTAAGTAACAGTAACAGGTAGTCAAATGTGAGCATAAACCTCTCATAATGAAATTAAATACCTGGTGCGCATCCCCACTTTTCCTCCTCCTTGGACCCCAGGTTGGTTGTCTGGGACTTTAAGGTGAACTCCCACCCCACCCCACCTGCAAACTGGATCGAGCCGGCCAGTAGTTCTGGATATCAGGTGGACTGAGGCTGCTGGCCCGACCAACCTGGTCCTGTCACTTATCCTCTGGCCCTTTCCCACTAGCCTTTGGACTCTCTGAATTTTGGTGATTTGAATAGCGTGCAGCGCAATTTCCTTTTTCGTTTTGTTTTTCTTTGCTCTTTTTATTTATTTATTTTCTTTGCTCTTGAGGTGTTGCTTATTAGGTCAGGTGGAGGCTCACCACTCCTTAGAAACAAGGAGGACTTTGGGCCATCCAGGACTAGTAGCAACAGTTAATGGTAATTGTGAGCAACAGGTAGGCCAACCATAAGAGAAATCATCAATTTTCTAATCCTGTACAACTTTTAACACTCAGAGATACCTTAAAAAGTTAGGAAGCAACACATAGATTACCTGATGACTAGGAACAATTGCAGAGGCTCAAGAAATATGAGCAACCAACAAAAGACCTCTCCCTCAAGGGACGTCAGCAAGCCTACATCACCCATAGTCAATACAATGGACGTCATGGATATGTCTGATAAGGAATTCAGAATACCTGTAGTGACCCAACTAAATGAGAAGGAAGAGAAAAGAGATAAGGAGCTCCAGGAGATGAGGAAGTCCTTTAATGACTTGAAAGAAGAAATGGATACCTTAAACAAGAACCAGATGGAACTTCTAGGATTGAAGAATGTGATACAGGAAATCAAAACCTCCCTTGAAAGTATTAAAAGTAGGTTAGACCAGGCGGGAAATTGAATCTCTAATGTAGAAGACAAAACATCTGACCTAGAAAAAAGTATCAAGAAGATTGAGAAAACAACCATGAAAAATGAGGATAATATACGAGGAATACTGGACACCATCAAGCGCCCCAACATTCGGATAATTGGTATTCCGGAGGAGGAAGAAAATAATAAGGGCCTGGAAAATTTATTCCATGAGATCCTGGAAGAAAACTTTCCAAATCTAGAAAGGCATTCAAATATCCAGACCCAAGAAATACAGAGGACCCCAAGTAGAATCAACCCAAGAAGATCATCTCCAAGGCACATCATAGCCAGACTGGCAAAAACAACAGATAAAGACAAGATACTAAAGTTGGCAAGAGGGAAACGCCAGGTTACTTACAAAGGTCACCCCATCAGGCTAACATCGGATCTCTCAGCAGAAACAATGCAGGAAAGGAAAGAATGGGGAAGCATAGTCAAAGTGTTGAGTGAAAAACAATTTCAACCAAGAATACTATACCCGGCAAAATTATCTTTTATATGGGAAAAAAAGATAAAAACATTCTCAAATAAACAAAATTTGAAGGAATTTACCAACACCAGACCAGCTCTTCAAGAGGTTTTGAAGGGAGTACTATACCAGGAAAACTAAAAAATCAGAGACAGTTATACGAGAACAAAAAACAACTAAGAAAATGGCTCACTTAATGATAGGATCAGGTATGGAAATATCGATAATTACATTGAATGTCAATGGATTAAATTCCCCAGTTAAGAGACATAGACTAGCTGAATGGATAAGAAAACAGAAACCCTCTATCTGTTGCCTACAAGAAACTCACTTTATGGATAAAGATATACATAGACTAAAAGTCAAGGGCTGGAAAAAGATATTCCATGCAAATGGAAATCAGAAAAAGGCTGGAGTAGCGATATTGATCTCAGACAAAATAGATTTTAAAACAAAGACTGTAAGAAGAGACAAAGAAGGGCATTATATAATAGTAGATGGGGTAATCCAGCAAGAAGATATAACCCTTATAAATATCTACGCACCCAACTCAGGTGCGCCTAAATATGTGAAGGAAAGACTGCTGGAGCTAAAAGGAGACATAGGGAAAAATACTATAATTGTTGGAGATCTCAACACCCCGTTATCTCCTATAGACAGATCTTCTAGACAGAAAATAAATAGAGAGATACAGGACTTAAATGATACTATAAATGGAATGGGCTTGACAGATATCTATAGAACTTTCCACCCTACATCCACAACATATACATTTTTCTCACCCCGACATGGAACCTTTTCAAAGATAGATCATATATTAGGACACAAATCAAGCCTTTACAGATTCAAAGGCATAGAAACTGTACCCAGCATCTTCTCTGACCATGATGGAATTAAACTCAAGATTAATTTCAAGAAACAACCCCGAAAACACACGAACACATGGAAACTGAACAACCTACTTCTGAATGACTTCTTCACTACTGAAGAAATTAAGGCTGAAATAAACAAATTTATGGAAACAAATGATAATGAGGACACAAGTGTCCAGAACCTATGGGACACAGCAAAAGCAGTCATAAGAGGGAAATTCATAGCAATTAGTGCACATAAGAAAAGGATGGAAAGATGGCAAGTAGATAACTTATCATCATGCCTCAGAGAACTGGAAAAACAACAACAAACGAACCCCCAAAATGCCAGGCGAAAAGAAATAATAAAGGTTCGAGCAGAAATAAATGAAATAGAAAATAAACGAACCATACAGAAAATAAATGAAAGCAAAAGCTGGTTCTTTGAAAAGATCAACAAGATTGATACTCCATTGGCTAGACTGATCAAGAAGAAGAAAGAAAGAAACCAGATTAATCAAATATGTGATGAAACAGGCAATATTACCACGGACATAGCAGAAATACATAATATCATTAGAGGATACTATGAGCGACTTTACGCCAACAAACAAGATAACCTGGAGGAGATGGACAAATTCCTGGATGCATATAAACTACCAAGATTGGATCAGGAAGACATAGAGAATCTGAATAGACCTATAACAAGCCAGGAGATTGAATCAGTAATTAATAATCTCCCAACAAAGAAAAGCCCAGGCCCAGATGGCTTCACTTGTGAATTCTACAAAACTTTCAAGGAAGAATTAACCCCTATCTTACTAAAATTATTTCTAAAGATTCAAAAGGAAGGAAACCTTCCAAATTCATTTTATGAAGCCTCCATCATCCTCATCCCCAAAACAGATAAGGATATGACAAAAAAGGAAAACTACAGACCAATATCATTGATGAATATAGATGCGAAAATTCTCAACAAGATACTCGCAAATCGTATCCAACAACATATAACAAAGATCATTCATCACGACCAGGTAGGCTTTATACCAGGGATGCAAGGGTGGTTCAATATACGCAAGACCATAAATGTAATACACCACATTAACAGAAAGAAAGATAAAAACCATATGATCATCTCAATTGATGCGGAGAAAGCGTTTGATAAAATACAACATCCTTTTATGATTAAGACTCTCAGTAAGATTGGTATAGAAGGGTCATTTCTGAACACAATAAAAGCAATCTATGAAAAACCTACAGCTAATATTATACTGAATGGGGAAAAGCTGAAAGCTTTTCCTCTGAAAACAGGTACTAGGCAAGGCTGCCCACTTTCTCCACTGCTCTTTAATATAGTACTGGAAGTCTTAGCTATTGCAATCAGAGAAGAGAACAGTATTAAAGGCATTCGAATAGGCAAAGAAGAGTTGAAAATATCTTTATTTGCAGATGACATGATGGTATACTTAGAAGACCCAAAGGTATCCATGAAAAAACTGCTTGAAGTAATAAGTGAATACAGTAAGGTGGCAGGATACAAAATCAATATCCAAAAATCTATAGCATTTCTATTTATGAACAACAAGTTGAATGAAGCAGAGCTGAAGAAAGGAATCCCTTTCACCGTAGCCACAAGATGTATAAGATATCTAGGGATAAACCTAACTAAGAAAGTCAAAGACCTTTATAAAGAAAACTACGAGAATCTTAAAAAAGACATTGAAAGTGACATAAAAAAGTGGAAGGACATCCCATGCTCCTGGATTGGTAGAATTAACATAATCAAAATGGCAATTCTACCCAAATTAATCTACATGTTTAATGCAATTCCAATCAAAATACCAGAGATATTCTTCAGAGATCTAGAAAAGACAATTATAGAATTTGTCTGGAACCATAAAAGACCTCGTATTGCAAAAGCAATCCTGCGTAAGAAGAATGGAGTAGGAGGCATATCACTCCCTGATCCCAAGATATACTATAAAGCTGTGGTCATCAAAACAGCATGGTATTGGCATAAAAACAGACATGTGGACCAATGGAAGAGAATAGAGACCCCAGAAATAACTCCCAAAGCTTATAGCCAACTGATCTTTGACAAAGGATATCAGTCAATCCATTGGGAAAAGGAAAACCTCTTTAGTAAATGGTGCTGGAAAAACTGGGTATCCACCTGCAGAAAGATGAAACTGAACCCCCATCTTTCACCATTAACAACAGTCAACTCAAAATGGATCAAAGATCTGAACCTAAGACCTCAGACAATAAAACTACTTGTGGAAAATGCTGGGGAAACTCTGGGAGACATTGGAGTAGGCAAAGACTTCTTAAATAAGACTCCCAAAGCACAGGCAATAATCCCTAAAATAGACAAGTGGGACTATATTAGACTAAGAAGTTTCTGCACAGCAAAGGACACAGTAACAAGTGTGAACCGACAACCCTCAGAATGGGAAAATATTTTTGTTAAATATGCCTCAGACAAGGGACTGATAACGAGAATACATAGGGAACTCAAGTGCCTTATGCGAAAAAAAATGATTAACCCGATTAAAAGATGGGAAAGTGAGCTGAACAAAAGTCTCTCTAAGGAAGACATACGAACAGCCAAAAAGCATATGAGGAAATGCTCAACATCCCTCATCATAAGGGAGATGCAGATAAAAACCACAATGAGATACCACCTAACCCCTGTCAGAATGGCAAAGATTAAGAATATAAAAAGTGATAAGTGTTGGCGGGGATGTGGTGAAAAGGGAACCCTCCTACACTGTTGGTGGGAATGTAAACTAGTTCAACCACTGTGGAGAACAATATGGAGGTTCCTCAAAGATCTACAAATAGAACTACCATTTGATCCAGCAATCCCACTTCTGGGTATTTACCCAAAAGACAGGAGAACGCTCAGTCAGAAAAGTGCTTGCACATCCATGTTTATTGCAGCATTATTCACAATTGCCAAGACATGGAACCAACCTAAATGTCCACAAACTGAGGAATGGATTGGAAAAGTGTGGTATATATACTCTATGGAATACTACTCAGCCATAAAAAATAACAAGACCCTGGCATTTGATAGAAAGTGGTCAGATATGGAGGATCTATTGCTGAGTGAAGTAAGCCAGGCTATGAAAGAAAGATATTGTATGTATCCACTCAATATATACCAACTATCTACACTCTATGGTAGAGAGCAAAAAATTGGAGGACATAAAAGCAGTGAAGGTACTTAATGAGAATAGGACAGTGTGGAATGGGGGCGGGAGAAGAGGAGAGTATAGAGAAAGACAGCAAGAGAACAAGTAGAGGCATGACACTAGTGGGAAGATATGGCTTATTACCTATTGATGATGACATGTACAGTATTCTCAACTGGATTGGTCTGAGAAGTATTTCATGATGGGTAAAGTCTTTTTACAAGCAAAATGAGAAATAGTGATTGACTGTTTTAAAAAATAATTAGAATAATAATAATAATGATTGGGAAAAACATAGAAAAGATATTGAATGATGAAGTGGGGAGATTAATGTCTCTGTATTGACTGACATGCATGGCTTTCCCTTTTGAAAAAGCAATGCAGTACACTGTAAAGTTATATGTAACCCAATGTAATATAAAGAAGATTATGATGATAATAAAAATATAAATAAAAATAAATAAATTAAATATCCATTCTACATGAACTATCAAGTTATAGAGAATATGCAAATATATGAAAGGAAAACAAAATAATCACTTAAATCTTGATAAATACCCCTAATTATGAATGAGAATCAAAACACAGTGGACCCAACACCAAATTCCTTAAAAAAAAAAAGACACATCCAGGCTATAGGTCCAATATAACTGTGAACAGATTTCTAGCATTTCCTTTCTCTGAAATTCCCAGTACATTAAATACTTAAATTGCATGTTCAAGAGTAATGTCAAAAGGACTATACCAAGCCACCAAAACTGGTATTTCTCACCCTTCAGGTCAAAAACTCTGGACACCATTTTGCCCAAATCAATTAGAGGGATTCCATTTAGCAATAGTAGATGTACATCAGCTTTGCACTACCCAATGTAAGACACTTGAAGTACTTAAGACAGGAAGGGAAATCAAGAATCGTTTTTTCACTTACAGCCCAAAACAAAGCAAAGTATCTGATCAGTTTAAGATTGCTCCATTTATTTACAATAAGAATATAATAAAACAAAATAAGATCTATTACAGAAAATGAGATTCTGTTATTTGTAAACTTAATGCTTTAATGTGTAAGAGGGCATATGCACTCACAAAGAGAGATAAGAGTGAGAGAATGTGAGAAAGCACCCCCCTTGGGGGATGATCACACCACAACATAATCTCTTATCCATTTCTCCTTTTGACATTTTGGGCATGCATGCACACATGTCCAGTGTGTTTTGTCAGGCCACCAAGTCTGAGACTTGAACCACACAGTTGGCCATGCCCAATTCTTTTCCTTTTTTCTTAAACAAATACAGTTTTTGCTATTTTTAAAATCTTGACTATAGTATAAAACTTACCATTTTCTGAAGCTCAACTGTACTTATTCGCCCTGCTTCTTTCTTCATCTGATCCACACATTTCTGGGCTAAGTTTAAATAAGCTTGCAGGTGATTACGCATCATGGCCAACCGCAAAGCACACAGCAGGATTATTAACCAGAGTCGCAGAGTATCAAATGTAGCTTCTGTCATTCTATAGATCAAAAAATTGATATGGTGCTCTCAAAGACCACAATAAGCTAGCATGCTAGTTAAAAGTTAGCATTATCACCGTGTAAGACAATAGAAACCTATACATAGGTATAGTTCGAGACATTAAACAAATGACTCCAACTCTGTCATATATTTATCTATTTAATGCTTTCCCTTGCATGATAAAACTAGATAGATAAATGTACTATGAAAGTATAAGTAACATATCAAGAAGGAAAAAGTAGACAATAAACAATACTTAAGATTCTTTTTGTGTGTGTGTGTGGTCATAGTAGTGTGTGTGCACATTTCAGAGAGAGAGAGAAAGAGAAAGTGAGAGATCACTGTCCCACCCACCCAGGGGTAAAGCATGCTGCAATCATTTTCTCTCAGGACTTTGGGTTCACACACACATGTAAACAGGGTGTTTTTCAAGCCATTAGGCATGGGACTTCAGCCGTTCAGTTGGCCATGTGGGGTCCAGTCACCTTAGCCACCACTGCACCAGATTATTTTCTCTATTTACCCTCCTCCATGAAAGAAAAATTGGCTGTGACAATCAAAGAGAAGTTAGGTACTCTTAAACTGGACACAAAGGGTACAGGGAAAAAAGCCATTGGTGAATTGCCTGTGAAAGTCATCAAGTCAACTACCCACCTATTATTATTGCTATAGTATATCTGATTCGATCAGGTCACTGGGAAAATGTCATTTTTTCAATGCAAAAATGTGTCATAACTTTCCTGATGACCCAACATAAATAACTGGATAGAATCTTACACTCTGCTGAGCTTCTTTTTTTTATTTTTTTTTTAAGAAGTTTTTTTGCTACAGGGCACGTGCGTTCGCCAGAGAGCAAGAAATCACCCCCCCGGGGGGATGGCTACGTGCCAATCCCTTCTCCTCCATTCTCCTCTCGGGATCTTGGGCACTCGCACATGCGCCTGGCGTGAGTTTAAGTCATGGGTCCAGGACTTGAACCGTGGTCAACTAGATGAGAGTTCAGCGACGACATAGTCATTACGCTATTTGCTGGTCCCTTGGCTGAGTTTCTAATTGTAACCACCAGAAAATCCAGAATTGTAATATATTATGAAAAAATTAGATGCTCATATTCCTCTATATCAAATCATTTAATCTATTGTTGGGACACTGGGAAAAATCAAGATGCATTTTTGCATAGAAAAATACGTCATAACTTTCCCAAATACCTATTATTTGCTGAAGCTGGCTTACTGCTGAGCAAATCCTCAAAGATAAGGATTCCAGGTGAGAAGATGTATTTTAGGATATATTTTCAGAAACTAGATCTCTGGTGAGGTCTCCTTAAGGATTTTAGAAAAAAAGAGATCATTTCTGATGTCCTCTTGCATGTTACTATGTATGCGTGAGTGTTTAAGAGATTTTTGCCTTATGGTGTGTGCTTTTGCTAGAGACAGACAAAGTGAGAGGTTAAGTGAGAAATCACTCCCCAGGGAGGATGGCCATGCCACAATCCCTTCTCCTCCATTCTCCACTCATTGGGACCTTAGGCATGCAAGCACGCATGCCTGGGGTGATTTCCAAGCCACCAGATCCAGGACTCGAACCTTTGTTGGCCATGTGGGAGTCCAGAGATATAACTGCTATACCATCTGTTGGTCTTAATAGCTTACTGTTTTTAAAAGACTATGGTTTCTGCTGCGATAAAGAATCACATTGAAAGTAATTAGAAAGCAACAACTAGACAATCCTTGGCATCAAATACAATCTCTAGCACATCATCAGGCACTTAATATAACTAATAAAATGCATGAACTGATCTGCCAGAGAGCATCTGGATCATAGAAATGTTCCCCTGAAATTCTTAAGAATGTGAGGGTAGAATGGATGAATACAAAGAATGAGGGAAAATGTTTTAAAAGAACCTCATAATAGTTCTCCCATAAATAGCAAGTACCTAGAAAAAGAACTAACACTACAGAATAGGAAAAGTTGCCTGGGGAAATGATGATGAAGTAAACAGAAAGGGTAGAGAAGATACACAAGTGTACAATTTTGTCTGAACTGTTTATAAAATGGAGGTCAGAAATGGGGACTGGACAAAGGCTTTATTATATATAGTCTCTTTTATTTCCCTTTCAAGGTTATGAGTGTGCATGGACATAAAATTCCAGTGGAAAAATCTTGTTGTCTGGGAAGGAATAAAGGCATAACATTCTATCAACACATTTCCACTATAATGAACAAGGAGATTAAGAAGCCAGTCATGTGAGAGTAAGACCAAGGCCATCTACAGCCTTGAACCTTTCCAGAAGATCTATCTATAAACAACATAGTAACCCTCTCCCCTCCACCAAACCTGTGATTGCTATTTCAGTTACCTTTAGTCACCTGCTGTCTGAAAATGTTGAATGCAAAATTCCAGAACCAATTCGCAAATTTTAAATTACATGTTCTGAATAGCATGATGAAATCTAGCACCATTCCATTCCCTTTAGCCTGGGACACGAATCACCCCCTTGTGCAGCTTAACGTGCTGTATGTGCTACACCTGTTAGTTATTTAGTTTATAGAGAGTTCAGTATTATTCACAATATCAGACATCCACTGAGAGTCTTGGAATGTATGAACATGAATAAGAGGGAACTACTGTACTATGTTCCCTGGAGTTTGCAACAAGAACTGAATGGTTTCATCCTGACGACAGCTATGTCCTAGTCTTTGAGAATGGCAGAAATGGGAATGGAGGGAATATAGTAAGGTAGTGAATCAGAAAATTATTTGTTCAGGTTATGAGTTCAGGATTTTAGATAAAAGTCATCAAAAAGTATCTTCTATTTCAGATTATTCAAGTATCATCATAAAGATTTGATAAATTAATCTGATGGAATATCTCAAGAAGTTACCTGAGCTGAAGGCAAAATATATAGGTAAAAAATGGGCTAAAGAAATAATCCTAAATTGCAGATACCTATTCCAAGCTTTACTGTATAAAGTTTCTTTTGTTTTCCTTTTTACAAGGTCATAAGCACACAAGAACTTTGTTTATCTGAATTTTACATTTTTGACACTGTATCAGAACACAAATGAATTTAAATACATTTCTGGGTCAAAACCGCCTTATAACCATTTTGCTTCTGACTATAAATAAAGACCTATCCATAAACCAGTATGTCTATGTTACAGAAGAAGAACCCATTACTTGTCTTTTCCTTCATCCCACTCTCTTTGACTGACAGGCAGTCATTCTTTCATGATCCATCACATGGACTTTTAATTTTAAACAAAAATTAAAAGTCACCTCTGTGTAATCACTTTATCACTAATTAACAACCAAAGAATAATAGGATGGAGCAGAGGTAATACTGTAGTTTGTTTGTACTGTTAACAAAAAAGGTCAGAAATGATGATTAAAGGAAGAAAAAGGCTATAGGAAGAGGACCCCAGGTCTTAGTGTAAAAATAATATTTCTCCTGTAACATAATATATATCCAAGGGAAAAGTTCCCTGTCCTCATTTCCATTAAGTAAAGTATTCACTATGAATATAGCTGCACAAAGTTTAGACTGAAAATGAGAAATGAAGGTTGATATAACCACCAGAAGTCTCATATATACCAAATCTGGCTAAATAATCTTAGTCCAATTATTTAACTTCTGAATCTGTTATTTCATCTAAAAGAAATGGGATTAGAGAATGAATAAGTAGAAATATGTAGGTATCAATACCTAGCACAAAACTGGTTTATGATAGGTGTTATCATAAACATAAGTTTCCTTGTTTTTCCAACTCAAGGAAAACATAGTATTATGGAATATAATTGTACTAGTTTGAAACCCAGTTGCTATGCCCAAACTTCAAGGAGAGATTAGGAATGGTTTTAGCATCAAAGAGTTGAATTAGAAGTTTCTTTGAGATTTCTGTCTAGACCACTGAGATCCTTAGAATAACTTTTTAAATACTTAGAAAAATGTGGGACCAGCAAGATCTGTTGAAATGCTGTGCTCCTCAGTCTGTGGCCACAGGGAAGGGCCGGGTTTGATTCCCAGTCCAACCTGAAGGCTGGGCACACAGGTGGGTAGTGAGTGCAATATTCACAGCACAGTGAGGCTGAGTCAGGAAGATCACAATAGTGAGACCCATTTTAAAACAAACAAGAAAAATACTTATTATATCTTAGTAGTGTGGGGAAAAGAACACTACTTGTTGAGTGGATATTTCTCTAATACAGTAGAACTAACTTAAAAAAAAGTCGCGATCATCACTGATCATATATAAACCCTAAAACAAATGTGTACCATAAAAGAGGTATATAATATAAAATGTGCACTATGGAATCAATGACAAGTCAAGTTTCCTATTATAATTTTGATGAGGGAAAACAATGAAAAACATTTATTAAGTACTAATTTCTAGCTGATTCTATTACATGTGTTATTTCATTTACTTCCAATGATAACCTTGTAAGTTACATACTACTATCTTCATTTTCCAGGTGGGAAATAGAGGCTTAGCAAAGTTAAATAATCTACTTCAAGCAATAGTTTTTTTTTTTTGTGAGGAGCAGAACTAGAATTTGAACCAGCTCTGTCTGAACCTTTCTAATAGCCTAACATCGTTGCACAGGGCTAATGAGTTAATACCAAGTACAGTTCTTTGTTTTCAATAAACTATTTCTGTGCTTCCTCACTTTCTTCTGTTAAAATGCTGTTACCTAACTTGAGAAAAATAAACTAATATTAGACAATAATGTTCAGACACTATTTTAATTTTGTTAGGTATGATGACGGTATTGCTGTTAGGTAGGAAAACACCCTTATTTTTCTAGAGCTAAAGTACTTAGGGGTAAAACTGTTATGTCTGTAATTTACTTGGAAAATACTTCGTCAATACATAAAAACTAAAAGAATGGATGAAGCAAACATGAAAATGTTAACAACTGTTAAAATAGAGGCCGGGTATATGAGCTTTCACTTAAACTATTCTTCTACGCTTCATAATTTTCACAATTTAGAAAAAACAGAAAAACTGCAGGAGGTATCTAAACGATAGGCACAAGAACAGAAAATGCCAGATGATAAGAGGATATTAAGAAGAGAAAAAATTTACAAGTATATAAGATGATATTTATGTGGGGTAATAATCACTAACATTCATTAACAAAGATCACAAAAAGGTAAAATAACAGTTTTTATGCCTTTAATTTTATAACATCTTTTAGCATTTCTATCAATATTTGAAAAATTCAGTGTCTTTATTACTGAAAAATTAAAATAGCAATAAATAACATTTAGGAAAACAGTATTATATAATAGGACACAAACTTGTCCTCAAATACACATACTTACAAAGGGACACTTTCTTTACCCAGTGGTGGATTCATAATGTAGTCTTTGGTGATTGGTTTTACCCAGAGCAGAACCATAAATAAAGGTGCCAGGAAGTTGATATGAAGTAATGTTCTGAAAGTATGTAACAAATATACATGAAAATCTGATAAACGACATAAACTTGGGTCTTACTAAAATGCAGAAACTTAGGTGCAGTTTTGTCTACATTTAGGTACTACTGTCACCATCATCTTGGCATTGTCATTAACACTGACTTGAACCTTTGAGAATCATTATCTGCATTTTTCAGATGAGAACATTAAGATCCAGGAAAAGTTAAAAGGCGTGCTCACGGCAATAAAACAGGTTAGAGGCAGATCCAAGACTAAAATTCAGATTTGTTCACATCTATTTTAGTATTCTTTAATGATCCCACACTATAGCCCTGATTTAATAAAGAGGTACTTTAATGATCCTCTAGCTTTATACAGTCAGTGAATCCAGTGGATTTTCAGTAGGATAGAGTCATCTGATACTTTTCATCACAGCTGAAACAAAGTGCCTGCTCATTATCTACAAGTAAATGATAGTGATTAGCCAGGTCCATAATACTATTGATAGAAGGCATATGGCAGATGGAACACACTGCAACAACTTGCAACTGAGGAACCTTTCAGTATATAATGATCATGTGTACTGTTTAAACCACACTGTTAAAATCGGAAGTGATTCACTCATCTTTATTTGTTCTTGGAGCAGAATGAACATACCTAAAATTCATTTTCCTATCTTACATAAATCAAGGAAATTTACATCACTCCTGACAAGGAGATATACCTAATATGGCAAAGGATTTTAGGTCTAAGCTCTAACTTCACTGTTAATTGCCCAAGTCTGTATGGTACAGACAGATGGCTGATAAAAAAAAATTTTTTAGAAAAAAGGCAAACTCTTTAGACTATTTTATTACCATGGGCTACTGTGATTACCAACCACACTGAAAAGCTAAACAGCAAGGTTTCAAATATACACCCAAACACATTTATTTTAAATTAACACTCTCTAAGCAAGTGATGGTGATCAGTGTGAGGAACAGGGCTGGGTCAGAATCCGTGCACACCTGATAGAGAAAGGTGGAACTGAGGTTCTAAGCTCTGGTATCAGAGCAAGTGCTAGTGCCTGGCCACGGGGGTGAAGAGAATGCTGCTCTTTGTGCCAGTCATGTTACTCTCACAACAGAACTGGCTTGCCCACACCCTTGGATCAAGGCAGTGTGCTACGACACAATGAGGGGCTACAACGAACTGAAAATAAAATAAATCCCACATTCTCAAGAAGATAAATCTTAAAAAGAAGCTACATTTTACTGAAAAGAATACTAAAATGTGCACACAAGCCCCAAAACATCACTAAATGCTTTAAATGTTTTTATGAAGTGATTCTTTCATCCACAGCCTGGGTAAACCATTGGGTGCGGGGGAAGAAAGAAGCAGTATTAGGTATTCAGTGTTGCTAGGGAACACTCTAGTATCAAGGAGCAGCCCACAGCGGTTTCAGTAGCTTGTGAAGGGCTCCCCTCCACCCACCCTTTTCAGCTTATTTAAATCATAACACTAGGGTTAGTGGACTGAAGTGTGTGTGTAGAGAGGAGGGGGAGAACTAGGTTTTTGTCTTAAAAGAAGCCATTAGAGAGACGGGTGGTGGGAGAAAGGCAGGATGCAGCCAAGAGCATGCTGAGTAAAAAGGAGGGAAAAAGGGACGAGGGGTGTATAGTGGCAGGTGAGAATAAGCAAACACATGGACAAAGCACATGTAGAAAAATGGAGGTAAGGGGGAAATAACACTGTCAAAACTATATTAAAGGAAAATGACATAGAAAAGGGGAAGAATGTAAAAAGAGAATCAGCATTATTAAATATAAGGTTTTTAAAGAGCAGAAATGATAGAAAATATGATCACCCAGAGAAACTTAATGACTATAAATATGTATATTAAAGTGGGATATTCTCAAATTGGGCTTCACTGCAAAACAAAATGATGAGACAGGAACTTGGATTTGTATGAACTAAAATAGGTATAAGCCTGCCTTTCTGCCAACATGTCTACAGCAATAAAAAAAAACCTGTGATCACTACAGAGGATATATAGAAAGTGGACTCTGAACTATATGTATAAAGTCAGTAGGACTTTACCATTTCGCAACTAAAATTTGGTAGTTAAAAGTGATACACAGCAATAATACTGTACAGTATTAGTAATTCTACAATAAAATGATGTCTTATTTTAACAAGAGTTTAGCAAGCATATCAATAACTTAAGAAAACCAAACACTTCTTTTACTTAAAAATGTTAAATAAAATAGTTCGAATAAAAAAATCACATTTTTAAGTAAATTTACATAAATTTTTTATCAGTATTTTTAAGTAAAATGAGTCTGATTCTTTAAAGGGAAACTTCCAAAGATTCTCAGTTTGGTGGTGTAAATTATAACAGAATAAGCCTCTGAATTAAAAACAGCTAACAAGTTTTGATATTTCTACCTTAACAGGTAAAACAGAAATTTAGTAATTGCTAATGTTTTCTCTTTAATACAGAGACTTGAAATTTAGAAGTAACAGAAACTTGTTAAAGTTGAAAGAGGAAGTGATGCGACATCAAATGGTATTTGAGTATTAATTTTCAATACAATAACTTATGATTTCATTACGATAATATACCTTCATCAGGATGAAAAACATATATTTATCTGCATGTGCTTATGTACATTTTCCGCTTACTGTGTAATTTTTTCTGTTGCCAAATTCAGGGCATCCAGATGCATTTGAGCCAGTCGTAATCCAGGAAATGTCAAAAAAGCCCCAATCAATGAACAGAAAATAGCCAGGAAAAATTTGAAAGTAAGTTTTGAAACAGGACCCCTAAAAAAATAAAAAAATAAAAGCTGATAAATGTTTATAGCTAACTTTCTACAAATGTCTTTTCTTTTATCAATTACCTTATAGAGCACAGTAACAGTAGCGAAACAAAGTAAATGTCTACAAAAAGACTGATCTCCTACAATTTCCAGTGTCAGAGCTTGATGAAGTATAAACTAAGCCAGGTGTCTCTTCAGTCATGGATAACAACCCAAGCTATATATTTAACATAGAACTGGTATATGACTTAGATTTAGTTTAACCTCTGGAGATAAAGAAATTAAATAAGAGCAAGCCTACAGAAGGATTCTATGAAAGATACTAACTTTATACAGATAAAAATTATGAGATATTTCTAGAAGTTACAGTTTAACTTAAAATTTTTTTTACTGATTAAAAACGAGCATTTATAATAAATATTGCTTTAGTAAAAATGAAAAAAAAAACTAATGCTTAGGTTTTCAAAAACTTACTGAGATTCTAAACCTTGCTTTTCAAGAAACTGCATTGCACTGTCTGAAAAATTTGTAAACCCTGTTGAAAAAAAAAAAAAGATTACTCTTATCACGTGAGTCAAATATAGAATCTTTCCTGGAACTAAGTAAAATGTTAGAAAACAGAGTATCTTAAATTTTGAAATGACTAGCTTAGCTCTTTCATGTGTTAATTAGTATGCCATAATGCAATAAAATTTGGTTATTAGCAGGAACAGTCTTTGAAAACATCCCTTTGATATTTGTACATTTCATGAGTGTGCATAAAATTTGCATTAATTCTTTAACTATGTGAGTAAACTTTAGCAGTACAGAAACTTATTTAACTATAAGGAAAAAAATCAAGGGGGTAATATTTTTGAAAGAGGTTAATAATAACCTGGATAAAACAAAAACCAAAAAGATCTTATTTAAAAATTACTGAAGGTTAATTATTTAGAACACTGCACAATATACAACTCAAATTTTAAAAATTTATCAGGCATAAAATCATGAAATCAAGAATATGAACAAACACAAAAAAACTGATTTTTAAAGTTGTATGAAACTATTACCTGTTTCAAGTCCAAATTCCAAATAATTCTCTGTTACAATCAAGACTGCCATTGCTTTGACGAAGAAAAAAAATCCAAAGGTGACACAAACTGATCTTTCACCACCATCTTCTACTTTAAAATAGTGGGTAGTTAATGAAAATAGAACTTTGCTGCAGAAGGAAAAGTTCAGGAAAAACCACAAATAACTTTGTGGGAACTATACACAACCATCTTCACAGTACCTGAATTCCAATATAATTTGACTACAACATTTATTGTCTAACATGCTTATCCACAAGATATGCTTTGGATGGAAGTAAAAAATAATGAAAATCCTCAATAGTCTTCTAGGAAATAGAACATAAAACCAAAGCAAACATGGGAACCAGCAGTTAGCGTAATGGCTATGTCGCTGAACTCCCACGTAGTCGACCGCAGTTCGCGTCCTGGACCTGGTGGCTTAAAACTCACGCCAGGCGCGTGTGTGTGCGTGCCCAATATCCCGAGAGGAGAATGGAGGAGAAGGGATTGCGGCGTGACCATCCCCTCTGGGGGGTGATTTCTCGCTTTCTGTCTCTATGTCTCTTTCTGTCTGTCTGGCGAGCACACGCGACCTGTAGCAAAAACCTCTCCAAAAAACCCAAAGCAAACCTAGTTGGAATTTATAACATTTTAAAATTCACAAAAAGTGTACCCACACATTAATTTGTAACTAGTAAATACATTTCTAGCTTATCTAACTCAAATTTTACTAGGACATTATTAAAGGAATTTTATGCAACAGGTTCTCAAATGACATGGAAAACCAGGATAAAGATTATCCTAGGAAACCACCTTGATTTTGGGTATGTCTGTCAAATGGTTTATGATTACAAGCACAACACACATCACAGGAACCATGTGTGATCATCTAAGAGCTTAAAATTTGAGAATTATGTCGAGCCACTGGTGAATTATGTTATGAAAACTAAGTATGGGGTATTACCACTTCACATTAGGATGAAACAAAAATCTGAAGACAAGTTCTAATGGAGTTTTCAAAACCATCCAAAGTTTCAATATGGTTGCTTATTTAAAAACTGAAGAGATTATCTTATGTGAACCACTTCCTCCTATACAAATTAGTGGAAATAAGATTAAATCAGTGCACTATCTGAATCTAGAATCTAGATCAAATACCAAATTGTTCCTGACAACGTAAATCAAACAAACAAAATAAGGCCCTTTGCAAACAAATCTAGAAAAGCAACTTTTTACATAAACTTTATGTCAAACATGTAAAAAAATAACAGCTGTCATTCAATACTTACCATATGCCAGACATGATCAGTTATCTCATTTAATCTCCACATCAGCCACACAAGTATCGACTTTACAGATTAAAAAACAAACACACACACACAACCCATGGGACAGAGCGGGTAAGTAAAAACCTCAGGGCTATACAGCTGTACTAAAGGCAGTTGGTATTGAAATCTAGGCAGTACATGAATCCGCAGCCTGAGAATTCAGAGAATGATTGCACTGCCTATACAGAAGTGTACAGCATGTAAATTATGTGGTAGCTGAGCAGTAACACATAAAATCTTTTCAAAATAGAGCTGCCCTGATGGAATTAAATAGTTCAAACACTTTTAGATTTAGAATGCTTATCCAGGAATGGTCGGGTCGGGCAAGGATAAGGACTCTTGCTCCTTCAAAGAAAGCGATCCTTTCTCTGCTGTCTATCTCTAGGGTGCCTAGGGTACAGGATATAAATGGAGCATCCCAGTAGCTCTAGCTATGAGCACCTACCTCTAATTAAGTCAACACAAAGGTAACAGAGATAACTTACTGGCATCTTTTAAATAAATCTCTACAAGATCGATACACTCAATGAAATCAAGGACTCTTACCTATTTTGCTCACGCCTATAGTCAGAGTACCAACAAAGGTGCCTAAATAAATAAATTTTGCCATAGAAAGGTTTTACAAGATAGATTAGGTAAATTGAAATAGTATTACTTCTGGGCTTAATGGTAAATACACATTTTGGAAAATGACATCAATAAACATTTTCAGGACTAGACGGTGGCAAGGCAGTAATCCAAAAGTACAAGACTGACCGAGATAGGAAGGTGCCCGGTTTGTGACGGGGAACCTCCTGAACACACACCAGGTACCTGAGTGCCACAATCTAAGGCTGGCTGAGGCTGGGAGTAGATCATGCTGTGTGGACCCTATTGAGGGTGCCTGTCTCTTCATCTCCCTCTCTCTCTTACTCATAGAAGAGAGATATAAATAATCTTTAAAAAAATGAAAATAGGCCCAACCTATGTGGCACCATCTATAGAGCACTGTACCACAGTGCTGGAAGCCACAGACAACAGCAGATTCAGATTCCGAGTCTATCTGAAAACATGCCAAGCATCCTGGGTGCCCAAGATCCTGAGGAGCTGGAGACTGAGGAAAGGAACGACAATGTGGAGTACACTTTTTATAATAAAAACAAATAAGTAAAATAAAAGAATAAATGAAAACCACTTTCATTGGATGATAGAAAGGAACTTCAAAATTCATGGAAAATGGAAATAAGGTATGAGTTAATTCTTATGCAAACGAATTTTGAATTCCATGCATAATTTTTTCACAATATCTATTTTCCATAAACTTTTCAAAGATGTCTCATATATTCAAAATCCAAAACAATCAATATAAAAACGTTTTAGTCTGAGGTCTGTTTTTATTGTCATAACTACAAATACAATTTATTACTCAAGATTTAAGTATAAAGGATTTTTTTTTTTTTTTGAGACTTTTTGCTATAGCGCACGTGTGCTTGCCAGAAAGAGAGAGGCAAAGAGATAGAAAGCGAGAAATCACCCCCCAGGGGAAGATGGCCACACCACAATCCCTTCTCCTCCATTCTCCTCTCAGGATCTTGGGCACACATGCACACGCGCCCAGTATGAGTTTAAGTCACCGAGTCTGGGACTCGAACCTCAGTTGACTACATGGGAGTCCAGCGACACAGCCATTATGCTAACTGCTGGTCCCCAGGATTTTCTGAGTTTTATGAAGGCTAAGACCATATCTTCTTAGGGCTTATTAGTGGATAGTTTCCCTTTAAAATGTCAACAACCAAAAAAATTACCAAGTACAGGAATAGCTCATTTTCATCCACCTATGCGTAGGACACCCAGGTCCCTCAGTGCAGACACTGATGGAAACTGTTAATGTCCCTTATTCAAGCATCTTTTTCTCAGTATTGTCACTTTTCTTGCCTTTCGTTGTTCTCCTCTAAGTTAATTCCCCTCTGCTTTTTCACAAAAATCTCTTTTACTCAAGTGACATGATTCAAGCTAGATAAAATACTCTGTCAACTTTGTTTTCCTAATAACTTATTTAATAATAACATTTCCTTAGGAATAAATATGGTCTTGTATACTGCATTATAGATCAAATGAATATCATGGACTACCCTTACAGGGAAAATACTATTTATATCATTATCTCTCTAAGAAAGGACAATTTTATTTTCAAGCATTTTAAAATACAGCCAACATGTGAAGTTGGAGGTACTATCTAAAAATTGCCATACTAGGAACCAATTTCAACTTTTTAATATATTTTCCTAAAGATTATTAAAAAGATATTATCTATGATGCTAAATTTTGTAAATTAAGTACCGATTTTCCTGAGATGAGACAAAATCAGATAATGAGAGAGCTAGATGATAACCCCTATAGTTTCTGAGTAACAAGACCTGCACGTATTTGGATGTTTGCTATAAGAAATACATGCTTTAGGATACAAAGAACTATACAGAGAATTTTGGAATACACATGAAAACATTTACTTATCAGTCTTAGTTTAGTTTCAGTATAATAGTATATCATTTCCATGTCACTTGAAGAAGAGTATCTTTTAAAAAAACCTTTTCTATAGCTTAATCACTGCATACAAGTTACCATTATAATCTTTCCACTTTTTCAGTAAGAATGTCATTTTTACGAATATTGGCATTTGTTTTCACCTCAAGGTAAATACTGAAAAGTATGTTACTTTTCATTTTTACTGCCTTATATTCACCATAACTCAGGTTATATCTAATGTTCACAGATCAGAACAAATCACTTCTTTAACATGAGAAATAAAACTACTACAAAAGCAAATGCCATTAGTTTACATTTAATTTCACCCTAAATATTCAGCACCCTAACCCAAGTTATAATTTAACTCTGCAATATTTTGTTTAGGAGATAAAGCAGAAATCTGAAACTCTACTAAAGTAAAAAACCTGATCCACATAATAATAGATATTAGGTTTTCTATGGTATTGAACATTAGGTGAAAACGACCCAATTCTTTAAAAAAAAAATCAGAAAAACCCAAAAAAACCCTTCACTTAATCTTCAACATTTCAGACAAAATTTATAAAACCAAAAACACTGTTTAAGAGTAGTAATGAAATATTTTTCTCAAGTTTGCTATAGGGTGCATGCACTTGCCAGAGAGAGAGAGAGAGAGAGAGAGAGAGAGAGAGCAGGATAGTGAGAAATCATCCTCCCACAGGGGACGGTCACTCTATAATCCCTTTTCCTCCTTTGTCCTTTGGAGTTCTGGGCATGCACACACACATGGCCAGTGTTTTTTCCGAGTCAGTAGGAACAGGACTCAAATCATGCAGTCGGCCATCTGGGATCTAGCTGCCTTAACTTCCATACCACCTGTAGGCCTACTAATGAGATTTTAGAATACAGATACAACCTGGTCTAGGAATAAAGTATGGTTTTGCCCTTATTACTAATTCATTAATTTAACATAAGCCCGTACTGTAAATACCTAAAATAATATAATCCCTATATCCTTGAACTCATTTGGCATACTGAATAAATCTTTTTTAAAAAAATATTTCATTTTATTTATCATTATTATTACTTTAAAATTTGCTACAGAGGGAGAGAGAAATTGAGAAAGCAAACTACCAGGTCCAGATCTTGAACCAGTCAGCCATGTGGGAATCCAGCACCTTAACCACCACACCACCAGCTGGCCCATGGACAAATCTAAAAACCAAGTATTTATTGTGTACCATATTAGAATGAAATGGCCCCATAACTCATTATGAAATGTACACATGTAATAATACTACATTCTCACCACACTCACATATGCATGCTTTCATTTAATAATCCCCAAAGTTCCACTTAATTGTCTACAAGGAGTCTACCAAAAAGCCCATGGAAAATGTATATTATAAAAATACTCTGCATGGATTTCAAAAATATTTCCCACCAAAATAAACTTGTAATTTTAAAAGAAAATTTGCCATAGGAAACATGTGCTCACTGGAGAGAGAGAAAGAGAGAGAGAGAGAGAGAGAGAGAGGAAGGGAAGAGAGAGAGAGAGAGAGAAAGTGAGAAAATACCTCCCAGGAGGCATGGTAATTACACCATAATCCCTTCTCTTCCATTTCTCCTCCTTTTGGGAATTTGCGCATGCATGCCCACATGGCCTATGTTTTATTTATTTATTTTTTCTTTTGTGAGAGGTTTTTGCTAAAGGGTGCGTGTGCTCACCAGAAAGAGAGAGACAGACAGAAGCAAGAAATCATCTCCCAGGGGGCATGGCCACACCACAATCCTTTCTCTTCCATTGTATTCTTGGGATCTTTAGCACGCAAGCACAAGTGCCCGGTGTGAGTTTAAGCTACCGGGTCTGGGACTTGAACTGTGGTCTACTACACAGGAGGTCCAACAGCATAGCCATTACACCAACTGCTGGTCCCAATGCCCTGTGTTTTTCAAACTGGCAGGTCCAGGACTTGAACCATGCAGTCAGCCATGCTGGATCCAGCCACCCTAGCCACTGTGCCATGGGCTGGCCCAAACCTGTACTTTAATCTCACTTTTCTATAAACTTTTTGAAGTCTCCTCCTATTTATCATATGGATATGCTCTCTTTACCATTTGAATTGCCCTCTTCTCTCTCCTTTATCTAGTCAAAGACTCAAATAAAGCCCCACATCCTGCATGAAATTTACTCTGACCTCTTCAATCCAGGCAATTCTCTTTCTCTTCTGAACTCATCATAGCCCTTACTACAGTAATTTACTTGCTATATAATCATAAGCTATCTCAAACTGTAGTGTGATAAAGCTGCAAAGAAAGCATTCTCTACACCTAGCATACCTGGCTGAATCTTGGTTCTACTCTTAGCAGCTATGTGATCTTCCCCATGAAAATCACTTCACCTCACAATGTCTCATTTCTTCATTTGTAAAGCGCAGTTATTATATACACCATTCAGAATACTCTTTTGAAATTAAAGATTTCTTCCTAGTTCGTAGCAGCCACAACTTGATATTTTCTAGATACCTGAGTTAAATACTGAACTTCTAATACCCAAAAGTAGTATAAGAATGTGCACAAGAATGGACAGATCACATAACAATACAATTCCTAGTTGTATTTAAATCTTGTAGCCTTTCCCATGAGAATGTAAGATGAGGAAGATTCCACAAGCTGCAGTGGTAGGATGTGAGCTGAGAACAAAGGTGGGGGTTGAGCTCCGTGTAGGCAGCAACTGGACTTACAACTCTACTACTACTGCCTTCCTATCAGCCGCACAACTAACTTCAGCAAAAAGCTAAGATTTTGCCTCTGAAGAAACTGAGCTTGAGGCATAGCACAGTATAACTGCACTGAAAAAAAAAGATCATCGATGAAGTGAACACCTACATATTCAAAAATAAGACTCACATTGGAAATATGCATAGCAGGTTTGTATACTCTAGGCAGAAAATAGACTGTCCTGCAGATAAATCAAAAGGTCCTAAAGAAAACACCAACAGACAATGACATAATAGTTTGCATATAACAAAATCAGCTTTAGCATTACCAAGTTATCTTTTAGTGAAACAATCTAAGCCTGACTTACACACAGAGCTTCCAATCAGCTTTCAGTGTCTGACTATTAAATATGAAAGGAATCCTCAGACACTAGAGCAGAGGTCAGAAAACATTTTCTGCAAAGGATGATATATTTCAGGTTCTGTGGGCCACACACAGTACCTGTAGCATATTCTGCCTACCTTTTCCCCCAACTCTCTAGAAATGTTTTAAAAGTCATTATTAGCTCAAGAGCTACACAAAAACAGACCAATTCAGATATTAGAAATTGCAACTTGCCAGTATTAAAACACAGCATCTTATATACATAAAACAAATAAAGTTGGCAAAAAGAACAAAGTAACTTAGAAGATAAAAAAATAAAAGATGACACAGGCAGCAGAGTAAAATTTTAAAATATGTAGATGTAATGAGGGCTGGATGGTGCAGCAAGTAAAATGTGATCCTCCGCAAGGCTAACCCATGTGGAAAGGTTCCAGGAAAAAGCCAAAGAATGGAGGTCTCCAGAAAGAGTAGCTCCATAAGAAAGAAAAAAGAACTAATCTAAGTTCTGAGTAACCTTATGGAAAATTGCCCTGAAAAGCTAACAGAATTAATAATGAACAATAAGGAAAAAAATAAGTACAGGGAGAGTATGCCTTGTCCAAAATGCCTAGATTCAAGAGTGTTTCAGAATTTAATTTTTTCAAATTTTGGAATATTTGCATATACTTAATGGGATAATTTGGGAATGAGACTCAAATCTAAACACAAAATTCACTTATGTTTTATATATACAAAGTAACTATACACAATACTTGTGTATTGCAGCATTTTGACTGCAACCCATCACGAGATTGGCCTTAGAATTTTCTACCCTGGCATCATGTCACTACTCCAAAAGTTGTAGATTTTGGATTTTTGAATTAAGGCTATTGAACCTGTAAGTTTTTACTAAAAGCAGCAATTCATTTAAAAAAAAAAAAAGCAAAAGAAACCATGGTGTCTTATCTTTACACATGAATGCTCATATATAAATATTTATATAGGCCAAAAAAATCACTAAATACTGATTTCATCAAAATTATACAAAGAAAATATATTAAGCATATAAAAGAGAGAACCAGAAAGCCTTTGTTAAAGACCTCTCAACCCAGCCAAACAGCTAGTGAAGCAAGAATCCATGTGCATCCTAGCCCTGCCCCTTTAACTGGAAAGCCTATTCCCTAAATCCCTACATCTCTCCTTCCAGCCCAAAACCTAGAAAGACAGTGGGGTCTCTGTCTTTTTTCTGTCTCTGTCCTTCTCTCTTACAGTAGTAGAAATCTTCAACAAATTAGCCAAATGTGAATATACCACCAAATGACTAAAAATCAAAGAAAAGAGACTGCAAAGTGAGCAGCAGGGAGAAAAATAGAGTTGCACAGCTTATCTCCTCCCACATACCTCTTAGTTGAAACCCCACAACTCAGCCCAGATGCACCTATTCCCTATAAACTGTGAGACCTTTGTAATATCCAGTTCCATCAACAAAAGTGCAGGTTGCTTGATGAGCATCAGGGAAACAGAACTGTAAAAATATTGCAGGTCATCTCCAGCATGCCTCTAATACTCAGAATTAACTGTAAGAAAGTAAAGCAACATGTAATCCACCAGATGACCAGAAATCACCACAGAGGCACAAGAAATATGGGAAACCAAGATAATATTTCTCCTGCACAGGGAAAGAACAGCCCTTCATTATCCACAGACAGTATTACAGAACTCAGGGAAATGTCAAAGAATTTAGAATATTCATAGTGACAAAGTTAACAGAGATGCAAGAGGAGACAATGGATTCCAGAAGATGCAGAAGAGACGATGAGTTACAAGAGGTGAGGAAGACCTTGGATGATCTGAAAGAGAAATACATATCATAAAAATGAATCAAATGGAATTGTGAGAGATGAAGGCTATAATACAGGAAATCAAAACCTCCCTTGAAAGTTTTAAAAGCAGATTAGATCATGCAGAAGATCGAATCTCAGATGTAAAGAGAGAACCTCTGACCTAGAAAAATTCACCAAAAAGACAGAAAATAACCCAAAAAAATGAGATTAGTATACAAGTAATAATAGATACCCTTAGACACTCAAACATCCGGATCATTGGTATCCCAAGTGAAGAAACTAATTAGGGCACTGATAGTCTATTCAATGAACTATCTACTGGAAGAAAACTTTCCAAACCCAGAAAGGCATTCAAATATCCAGACCCAAGAAATACAAAGGACACCACAAAGAATCAACTCAGGAAGATCTTTTCCAAGGCACATCATAGTCAGATTGACCAAAACCATAAACAGAGACAAAAATACTAAAATTGGCAAGAGAAAAACGTCAAGTTACATGCAAAGGATATCCCATTAGGCTAACATTGGACCTCTCATCAGAAACAATGCAAGCAAGGAAAGAAAGGGAAAATATATTCAAAGTGTTAGTGAAAAACAATTTCAACTAAGAATACTGTACTTGGCAAGATTATCCTTCATATGCGAAAAAAAGCCCAGAACGTTCTCAGATAAAATCTGAAAGAATTTACCAACGCTAGACAAGCTCTTCGAGAAGTTCTGAAGAGTGCTATACCAGGAAAACTAAAGACAGACATACAGAAATAAAAGACCAAAAAAAAAAAAAAAAAAAAATAAAAAAAAATGGCAAACAAGTTCGGAAATATCAATAATAATGTTGAATGTTAACTTCCAGGATTTTAACAGAAAGATCAGACCAGAGTAACACTGCAAATTCAACAAAAGAGAAATTACATAAGACTGAACTGATGAGATAGAATTCTATGGCTTTTGCCTAAAACATTACTGATTTTCTTCTATGCTTTGTTTCCAGATTTAAGGATTTTGGTTTTCTTTTTAGTGGTTGATAGGTTCAGTAATTTGTTAATTTTTTTTTTTAATTGAAACAGAAACTTTTCTCCCTTCCTTGACTCCTTTGCAATTGGAAAATATTTGTGAGCATTCTTATTTTGAGGTAGAATGGTTATTTGCTTAAGTTCAATAATACAATACTATCTGTTGCCTTGCATCAGAAATTGACTTCTTATTGGGCTTTGTGCAAATAATAGACCAAATAGAAATTAATGTAGTTTTTTTTTTTTTGTAAATAAGTTAGTTTATACCTCTTTTTCATAAAAAAAAAGGTGGAATGGGGCCGGCAGGTGGCATGGTGGTTAAGGATGCTGGACTCCCACATGGCCAACTGCGGTTCAAGTCCCCGACCCAGTGGCTTGCTCTCTCTCTCTCCCTCTTCCCCCCTCCCTCTCTCCCTCTCTGGTCAAATTAAAATAAATAAATAAATAAATAAATAAAGTTAAATAAAATTTAAAAAGGTGGAATGGAGAGAAAGACGTTTCAAAAGAAAATTACAGTGAACTTGTCACTAGATTCTAGCTTTGTCCATATTTTTAGTTTAAGATATTGCAGGAATCAATAAAATTAAAAAAAATAGTATGAAAGGAAGGGAGGGGAAAAGAGAAACAAAAAACAAGTCAGAGTATGCTTAATTGACAAAAAATGAGAAGCTACTTGCTGATGATAATGTATACAGTAATGTCTTTGTCTTGACTGACATCCACGGTATTTATGCTGGAAAAAGAACTGTTGTTGGGGACCAGCAGGTGGCGTGGTGGTTAAGGCGCTGGACACTCCCAAATGGCCAACTGGGGTTCAAGTCCTGAATCTGGTGGCTTTCTTTCTCACTTTCTCTCTCTCACACTCTCACCCTCTGTCTCTCTCTGGTCAAATTAAAAAAATAAATGAATGAATAAAAAATAAAATAATTATTTTTTAAAAAAAGAAGAAGGACTGATGTAAACTGTAAAGACATGTGATTAAGTGAAAATAAAAATAAAAATATAAACATTTATTAAAAAAAGAATTAAAAATATACATGAAAGAAAACAGAGAAGATAAACTAGTTTAAGAAAAGAAAAGCCTCACCTACCCATAAATGGTGAATTAAGAACCAGTAGTATAAGGATTATATTTGGAAATATGGAGATTTATTCAAAAGTCCAAAGAAACAGGAAGCTAAAAGCTAGAAGTGGCCAGGGGGTCAGGAAGAGGATTACTGGTTTTTAATATAATGCTTTCAGTGCTCTTTACTATACACTACTACATATACCTAGGATTTGCTAAAAATTAACATTTTAGAAAATTCTATCTAGATTTTAGTATCTTGTCTTGCTATATAATTTAACCCTAATTACCTTACAACATTGATTTGTGTCGTTATTGGGTGATGAGAAAAGTCATGACATATTTCTTCAGTGCAAAAATGCATTATGACTTTCTTGATGACCCAATAGATACTAAGCTTTCTATGGTTATTTTAGAGGGTACTTCTCTACTTACCTATATTTTTAAAAGTTATTATAAAATAGTATTCCTTGTTAAGTCAGCAACAGCCTCATATAGTTTGTGTTCACCAAATTTCTTGATTACATCATTTTCTCTGTGCTTATTTTAACCTCCTGCTTTATTTGTCACAATTTTTCCAGTGAGATAAGATACGGAAACAGAAGACAATGATATCGGCAACCCTGAAACTCTACAGGACTACACTAATGTGTATATTTGTGTCTTAGTGTTTAACAAAAAAGATTTCAAAGTAAACAAAGAATGAAAAATCTTAAAAATAAAAAATGTTAGAGTAGAAAGAAAACATCTTGTAAACCTCTATGGTGTGTTTGTTTTAAGCTAAGTGTTATTATTGAAGAGTTAAAACAATTTAAAGGTTATAAAGAAAGTTACAGTAGGCTAAATTTATCAAGAAATATTTCTTAAAATAAACTTAGTATATCCTGAGTGTTCAGTGTTTATAAAGTTCACAACAGTGTACAGTCATGTCCTGGGCCTTCGCAGTCCTCACCACTTACTCACTGGCACACTCACAGCAACTTCCAGCCCTACAAATTCCATTTATGACATATGCCCTATACAGGTATACCATTTTTCCTCTCTTATATTTTTACTGTACATTTTCCATATTTAGATCTTCTTAAATACACATACTACTGTGTTACAACTGCCTAGTATTCAAGACAGTAGTATGCTATATAGGTTTGTAACTAGGAACAGACTATATCATATAGTTCAGTGTGTAAGTGGCTATGCCATCTAGGCTTATGTAAGTGCACTGTGATGTTTGCAGAATGATGACATTGCCTAATAACCCACTTCTCAGATTATGAACTCCTCTTTAAACAGCACATAGCTGCACAGTGAAATGTTCATGATGATCAGTTACTATTAATCCACTATTAGAACTGTTTACTCTGCTTATGAAGCACTATCAGCATAAAACTAAGATTTCAAACAACTTAGTCTTTTACAGGCAAAGACCTGATTTGGTTTACATATAAATAAAATATATATGTTGTAATCTTCTTCCTTCCTATCAGATTCCAGGCATTCACATGTATGCCCAGCATGTTTCAGGTCGAGTCAGGGATCTGAACACAGTCGCCATGTGGGCTCTAGTTTCCCTGTATCAGGGCATCACTGTGCTACTGAGCTGACCCCAAACCATTTTTACAGTTCTATTTTCCCTCCCCCCCCCCAAAAAAAAACAAAATCCTGAGTATTTCCCTTTATTAACCCCAGTGCTTTAACAGTTTATAGCCAAGAGGAGTTACCCAAAGATTTGTTGAATCAACTGAAGTCTACTTTGGGATTCCATGAAAACAGAAAATAAAGTTCTGAAGTGAACTATCCTACTTCATATAATCATTATGTTTCAACTCAGAACTCAAATGCTTGCTCTACTAAACTTTTAGAGCAGTGTATATTACATTCTAGTAATGTATAAACCCAAAAAGTAGTATCTGGTAGTAGACAAAACAAAAACTTCCTAAAAAGACAGACTACTGCTAGCATCAGACTTATCAGGATATAAATCTAGCATTTTCTTTCTTTCCCTTTCTTTTTTTCTTCAGAGGCAGAACAACTAAACACAATGTGGTCCCCCTTTTAGAGTTCTACACTGACAAATGTTTACTGTATTTTGATATGACTGAATAGTTTCTAAACTAGCCGAGGAAGCAACAAAGTTTCTTATTGATTATTTAGCAAATGTTTCTAATATCTATATAACAAATTGCTTTGAATTAAAGAAGGAAACTCTTCTTACATTCTAATCCCATGAATGTGCTTATTACCAGCAAGTTATTTATACAGACAAAAAAATCATAAACTACGCCTGAAATACTACAAGAACAGCTGTGGTCAAGCATCAATCCCCTCTTCATTTTCCCACACTGTCAGGATTTTGGACATTTATATATACATACACACAGTATGTTTTTCAAGCTCCCAGGGACAGGATTCCAACCGCGTTGGTGATGTGCAATCTTGCTCCTTTAACCACTAAGCTTGAGGTCAGTCACAGAGTTCTGATTAATATTTTGTACAACTGGAACAGGTCATATTTTATAGAAAGAAATACAACATTCAAATAGGAAAGAAAAACCACAGACAGGTAGGAAGATTTACTTAGGAGGGAGTATTTTAAATATCTTTGCCTTTGCTTTAAAGAAGAGTTCTCAAATGCTAAATGGGCTTAATCTTTAGTTACAAAATGGAAGATTTGTCTCAGATTTAGGATAACAATTCAATTAACATAGTATCAAGGTCCAGATGTTTTCAACTTAGTTTATAGTTATATTGCTTTAAATATTCAAGAAAACATGTCTTAATATGAGAATGAAGTAATTAAAGCAGTGTGAGTATAAACTAAGTTGAAACACATTAGTACCTTGATAAGTGTGTTATTTAATCTGTTATTTATGTAATATTACCATTCTAAAATTATTCAAAGATATTTTTATCAACACTTTGTTGAGAAGAAACAGAAAGAGATCATATAGTCCAAGAAGAAATATTTTGTTGCTAATACACAAATAAAATGGCAATATCTTAAGGAATAAACACAGAAGTTTCTCAAAAATGTTTCACAAATTTATGATTATCTTTTCAAAATGATGTTCCCACTAATCAATTTTTGTGCAAATTGAAAATTTTTCTACTTTGTGAAAGGAAAATTATATTACTTTTAAAGACCACTGCTGCTCCCTTTACAAAGAGCACTGTAAATTTTTTCCCAAAGGCATAAATCTACTATCTCTATTTTTCTATAAGAAAGGGCAACTTAAATACTCAAAACACATACTTTGTGCTCTACACTGTAAAGAAACTTAGAAATTATACTGATTTTATTACAAATGTACATTGAAAACAGTAAGTTTATCAATCCTCTGATCTACCAACTAAAATCCTTATTAAAATAATTTGATCCTATCTTCCAATGCTAAAAAAAAATCCTTTAGTAATTCCTAACTAAAATATGTTCTCTTTTTTTTTGTAGGATGCAAGTTCAATTACTTTAATTTCAGAGGGAAAAATGAACCTAAAACTCTCTCTGAAAAAAGCAAAAAAAAAAAAAAACTATTATGCATAACATTAAAAGCTCTAACCAACATAAAACCATATAGACAAGCTGAACCTGATCAGATGTAGAGGAAAAGAGCCAGATTTTTAAAAACAAAACTACAAGCTTTATTTAAAATAAAATAAAATAAAAAAGTTATTAGGCTTCTAAATTAAACAAAAAAGGCTATCTTTCAATTTTTAAGTTTCAGAAAGAGTAACTTCACAAGTGAAAGAGAAAAAAAGAGAAATCTGAGCAATTGGACAGCATTCATGTCACAATAAAAAATTCCAAATGTTTATAAAAGAAATAAACTTTGACATAATAAGCTATACACAAGCTTTCATGATAAAACAAGTACCTTAGTTCAGACTCAATCAATTTTACACTCTCTTCCTTCTCACTAGACTTGACCTCTTACTGTCTACTTCAGTGTTTAGTGTTGTTTTCCTTATTAATATAAAGCAGATTATTTCTGTAAAAAATACAGTAATTTAGAAACTTCTAAGGAATTTAGAAATGATGAGTAAGTTGTGCCAATCTGTAATAGTTGTCTACTTTGAACAGCGAACAAACATAGCACTTTGTTTGTAAACCTTGAATTTATAAATCTACATACAGATCTGAATATTAAACTAGAAAACCTCTGAATTTATTTTAATTTGAACCATTCACAACTTTTAGCTTTGTTATAAAATGTGTATGTCTGGCAAACATGGCAAATGAAAAATTTAAAACACTACCATAAAAACATATATAATAGGATTTTATACTTTAAACCATCCACATTGTAAAATACAAACACGGTAGAAATGTGGCTAATGATCCAGTCCTTTAACCAAATATAATAGGACTACTGAGAAGCTTTATCTTTCTTTTAGTATAGCTTTCTTCTCACTCAAATCCACGTAATTGACTCATTATTCTCTGTGCTATAGCTTATTGCTAAAAACAGTTTCTTTAAAAAAAAAATCTGTACATTGCAGAGTATTTTAGTTTTTAAAAGTTTTCACTTGAAAAAAGTTTTGGACACTGAAGAGAGTGGAAGGAGAGTGGGAGAGGGGAAGATTATAGGGCAGGAAATCCAGGACAAAAAACAGAAGCAAGATATTTTTGGGACACAGAAATGTTGATGATAACATGTATAGTGTTCTCAACTGGACTGGTCTGAAGTATATTTCATGTTGGGTAAATTCTCTTTACAAGCCAAATGATGCATACTGATTGAACGTATAAAAAAAAATCCCAAGCTCAAGTGGACTTAGTAAGAAAATATATCATTTCACATAAATGTTGAGTTATGTTAATTTTAGGTGCTAAAAAAATGTTTTTACTTCCTCTAAAGAAACTCTGACTTTCTGCAAGTACCATTTTTCCTTTTTTGTTTTTCACTTACTCATAAATGAAAATGATATGCCTCACACTCATAAAATCAGTAGATATTTGTCCAGTGACTCTAAGATTTCATAGGCCATCACATAGGAAAAGACCACAATAACTGGAATTGTAAGGCTTTCTTCACTCTGTATCTTCCCCATTCCATGTAACTTGGCAACAATGAAACAGAAACACTCAGACTTGGACAAAGAAGGTAGTTATAATCAAAAATAGAAAAAAAGAATAGAGCTGATCTGATACTTATCAATAGCTTGGGTTTAGGAAACTATAGTGGAAGCTGGTCTGAGAGCTGAATGTACAACCCAGGTGAAGCAGAAAGCAGAGCTGATGACAAAAGATGGCTCCATTTTGGATTCTAGAGTTCAAGGTTTTAGTGTCACACATTTTAAAAAGTCATTCTTATGTTTTTAGAACTCTCAGGATTCTACAGAGGTTGTAACTGTGGTTCTACATTATCATGTCAAATATAACTGATGGGGAGAATAAAATATAATGACCATGGAAACAATATCATTTTCTTTCTCACTTTAAAGTAAACTAATTCTCTAAGTTATATGTATCTAATTTGAGGACAACTTTAACAAAGGACATTTCATCAGTAACAACTGCAGAGAATTTCTCAACTAACTAACGTATGTGTGACTCTGGAATTAAGTAGAGCTATTGTCCTATGTAATCAATGGAGACATGTGTTTGACTAATAAGTGGGCACGTACAATGAGTAAACCAGGAGAAGCAAGACAGAGGTCACTTCTGCTAGACTCTGTTCATTGGGTATGAAAGGAAAACCATGTATGTTATAACTCAGATAAAAGATAGGCTATAAGCATACCTCTTTCTGGTGTTAAATTTTATGTTAATTTTGTACCCTACATGCAATTAAAGGCAGTAGGTCATTTCTCACATGCTACAGATTTAAATAAAAATCACGTACCCAAGCGTGCACACAATTTTACTTCCTTCTTCTCTACCCCCTTTGTGGAAGGTCAAAGTTGGCAGAAAATTGTAAGCTCCTCAGCACTTTCCATCTTCTCTGGGATGGGGAGAGAGCCAGCTCTGAGATTCCCTGCAGGGAGGCTATTGTTTGGTTCTTTTCAGAAGCACACTACTTAAAACTAAGCGGAGCCAGTTCAGTGCTAAAGACTGTGTGGGACCTTTGCTCTCACATTATTAGGCATTACTGAGCGAAATGAAAGATGAAATTTATTCACATAAACAATATGAGCAGCTATTAACAAGTATGCTTTTTCTAATTTCCCTGGTAGGTAGGTATTCAAGGGCTGCATAACATTAAAATAAAACTGCATATGGAGAACATGCATTCCCACAAAAATATAAACCAAAAAAATGAAGAAAAGGATATTTGAGAGAACATGAAAATTCATTAAAGTATGAGAAAAAGTAATACAGCATATAGTCAACAAGTACTAATTATCAACCTGAAATATTTTAATGTGTGTTATACAACTTGATGTCTAGAGATGAGTCTATTCTGACTGAACGGTATTTTCACATAGTTGATACCACAGAATTACACAGTAATATTTTAAATGCGTGAGTTTAACCTGTTCTTAGAATTAGTGCAGTTACTAGATATTTGGCAATGTTTCTCAACCAACACACATAATCAGTATTTCTATTCACTGCACTATATACTTTGTGAAGATGTTGACTCGCAAGGCTTAGCATTGGCCTGTGTGGTGTAAATTATACCTAAAGCAATCTAAAAACGTCAACAGTGTGTTAACACAGTAGTGCTAAAACGCCAGATAATATATATTTCTTTTTTTTAGAGAGGTTTTCGCTATAGGGCACGTGCGCTCGCCAGATAGACAGAGGGAGACATAGAGACAGAAAGCGAGAAATCACCCCCCGGCGGGGTGGTCATGCCACAATCCCCTCTCCTCCATTCTCCCCTCAGGATCTTGGGCATGTATGCACATGTGCCTGGTGTGAGGTTTTCCCTCTCCTCCATTCTCCTCTCGGGATCTTGGGCACGCACGCACACGCGCCCGGCGTGAGATTTAAGCCACCGGGTCCAGGACACGAACCGCGGTCGACTACGTGGGAGTCCAGCGACATAGCCATTACACTAACTGCTGGTTCCCTGCCCGGTGTGAGTTTTAAGCCACTGGGTCAGGGATGCGAACCACGGTCAACTACGTGGGAGTCCTGCGACACAGCCATTACGCTAACTGCTGGTTCCTAATAATATCATATATTTCAAATGTTCTTCACTTATAGCTTTAAAAGATGGTTCAGTGGTCTCTTGATTATAAAAGATATAAGACATGCATTTTTTCAGTTCATGCCCCAAACCTGAACCACAAGGAAAGTAAAAACTCTCAAGAAAAAAAGGATTAGAAAACAGAGAATGGCAGGATTGCAGAATGGATGAAAACAGTTAAGACTGGTTGAAAGCCTACACCAGTAGTAACTAAGACTTCCCAGATCTTGTTTAATCATATAAATTAGGTGTGTCCCTTCACCAACTCTGGTAGAACCTGTAAGAACTACTATATGAAGATAGTAAACTAGAGAGGATTGCCTTGGGAGTAAAATGCTAAAGTTAGGATGCCAATGAAGAGTTCAAGCACACAGAAGAGATGACATAAATGTCTGCCCATTGAATGATGAACCTTTGATCCCTCTTCCCTGATCAACTCCTGAAACACTGGCTGTCACTTACACAGCTGAAAGAAAGAACAATTCCTCTCTGGAGAAAACGATCACCTAACAATCTGCACATCCTAATACTTACAGATTCCCCCCAAAAACTGCCAGATACCTACTCAATCATCCACAAAAAGGTCCAGATGCACAAGCTCTAGCCATCTGCACAAACTTCCAATCTTTCAGTGCCTTGAATATAAATGATATGTAACAGTCACCAAGACATTTGAGAATAATCTCTGAGTGCAATTAAAGCTAAAAGGGGAGAAACCCAGAAAATAAACAATGCAAGGTACAAATTAGAATTTAAATATACTAATATGCTTATAAAGAAAACAGATATTGTAATCCACAACCGAAGAATGTTACAGCCAGGTGTGATGGCATGCACTTACAATCTGAACTACTTAGGTGGCTGAGGCAGGAAAATAGTGCATTTGAGGTCAGCCTGTGCAACACAGAGAAACTCTGCCTCTTTAGGGGGGGGGGGGGAAGAATGGTATAAAAAAAAATTCAAAAAATCAGAATTTTAAAAAATCATATAAAAATTGTTAAGTGAGGGAAAGAAGACAAAATTAGCAGGAAAAAATTTAAAACATATCAAAAGTGGAAAAATGGGTAAAGATTTTTGAAGAAGAAAAAAGAAGATAAAAATTTAAAGTATCATTCAAGAAGATCAAACGTATCACTAACAAGAGCTCCTGTAAAAGACAGAAAATAGAGAATCTTACCACAGACACCATATAACATCTTTTCTTTTTTTGGAGAGGATTTCGCTATAGGGCGCGTGCGCTCGCCAGGCAGACAGAGAGAGACAGAGAGACAGAAAGCGAGAAATCACCTCCCAGAGGGGATGGTCACGCCACAATCCCTTCTCCTCCATTCTCCTCTCGGGATCTTGGGCACACACACACATACGCCCGGTGTGAGTTTTAAGCCACCGGGTCCGGGACGCGAACCACGGTTGACTACGTGGGAGTCCAGCGACACAGCCATTATGCTAAGTACTGGTTCCCCCATATAACATTTCTGAACAAAAACAGCAGATAAAGCACACCATTTACATTTGGCAGTGGTATCTTCCAGGCTCATCTAAATAATGGCAAAGGAATCTTTTATTAAGTACATAAGTACAAATGAAAAAAGGAAAAGCAATCATATTTTTAAAGCTTTTCAAAAAGCAGATAAAGAGAAACCAAACAGTGATGCAGTGTTAAAACGCATCTGACCAACATGAAAAGGTTGCTAGTTCATATCCAGAGATCACCCTGAGTAAAACAGGCAGATGTGCCCATAATCCAGGCTGGTTAAGGCTGGCAGTGGATTGTGGCATCAAAACCTTCATGGGGTGCTTTATTTCTCATTTATGTTATAAATAAACTTTAAAAGAGAAGAAAGGCAGAGCCAGCAGATGGCATGGAAGTTAAGGTGTGGGATCCCACATGGCTGGCTGTGAGGTTCAAATCCCACTTAGTGGACTGAAAATTACACCTGGCATGTGTGCCTGTGTGTCCAAAATTCAAAGAGGAGACTGAAAGAAAAGGGACTGTGGCAAGGCCATGCCCCCTTGGGGGGTGATTTCTCACTTTCTCAGTCTCTCCTCTCTCTAGTGACACACATGCTCTGTAGCAAAAACTAAAAAAAAAAAGAGAGAAAAGAAGAGAGATAAATAAATGGTACCAACTAAATAGAATAGAAGCTGAATCACAAAGCCAAGAAGCAATCTGATTTTATAGTGGAACTCCCAGACATAGGAAGAAAGTGGTCAAATGCCACAGAATTGTCTATGCGATAGTAAAAGAGCCATTTACTGTGTGTGCTGGTGGTAACAGGGGGAAGTTCAGATAGGTACTATTAGAAAGAAGTGTTTTCTAAAGATCAACAGCTCAATTTGTCTCCAAATTTAAGAAGTCTGGAGATTTACACTTTGAAAAGGGTATAAAAGATCATCTCCAGAGTTGGATGATATTCCCCAAGTTTCAATTCAGCTTTTCAGTATCTCACACTCAAATATGGATAGACAACCATAGATTACTAGGACTCGTTGAGGGAAGTCCTTAAAATAAAAGACAGCCACCAAACCAAATAGCTTAGATACTTGGCGGAAAGCATAATTTAACAAAACCTGTTATTAATATCTTAAATCGACATGAGAAGATAATGTAACCAAAAAAAGGAGAATTCCATGAAGGAGGTAGGGAAACAGAAGTAAAGGAGCTCTTTAGAATAAACAACTTCAGCAAAATACAAAATTTGAGAAGGGTAAGAAAATTTCCCAGGGGGAAAAAAAAAAAGAATGTGAAAAAATAAAACATGAATATGGGTCAGTCCCATGGCCTAATGGTTAGGGGAACTGGATCACACACGGCCAACTGTGGTTTGAATCCCTCATGTGGTGGCTTGAGAAACAGGCCAGGTGCATGTGTACAGGTAACCAAAATCCTAACAGGATGCCATGCCCCATTGAGGGGTGCTTTTTACCTTTCTCCTCTCCTCTCTCTCTCTCTGGTGAGTGTATATACCCTCTGGCTTATAAACAAAAACTCAAAAATATATAAACAAAAGACATATGAAAGGTGGTTAAGGGCACTAGACTCCAACATAGCAGACAGCAGTACGAGTCCCTGGACCTGGCGGCTTGCTTTCTTTCTTTCTCCCCCCCCCTTTGGTCAAATAAAATAAATAAAGGAAGAAAGATAAATACATTCTTTTTAAAAAAACATATACTGTGGCTTAAAGTCATGCCGGGCACATGTGCGTGAGTGCCCGAGATCCAGAGAGGAGAATGAAGGAGAAGGGATTGTGGCGTGGCCATTCCCGCTAGGGAGTGATTCCTCGCTTTCTGTCTCTCTGATTCTGTCTTTCTGGTGAGTGCATGTGCCCGTCATGTGCCCGATAGAAAAAAAAAAAAAAAAAAAAAAGTTTCCAGAATATTAAAGTCATAGTGCAAGGTATTAAAACAGATCAAATAGAGCCTCAGAGTCAACAGGTAGCATGGTGGTTAATGGCACTGCACTCCAATGTGGTCGACCACGGTTCGAGTCCCAGACCTGGGGTGTTTGCTTTCTCGCTTTCCCTCTCTCCCTCTTTCTCGCTCTGTCCCTCTCTGGTCAAATTAAAATAAATAAATAAATGTTAAATAAAATCATTCTTTAAAAAAAAAAAACACAAAACAGATCCCAAAGGAGGCACTTACATCATAAAATTCCAATATACTAGGTAGCTAGATAAATAATATAAAAATTCTACATAGAAAAAAGCAGGACATATAAAAATCAGAAATTGGAATGAAAATGGGAATCTTTAAAAAGAATGAAACTTCAAAAACAACAACATAATGCCTTCAACATTATCAAGGAAAGAATTTTCAACTTGGAATTCCATCCCAGGTCAAAGGATCAATTAATATTTTGAGTAGAATAAAAATATTTTTATACATGCAAAGTCGTGGGACCAGCAGGTGAAGTGGTGGTTAAGGTACTGGATTACACATGGCTGACTTGACCATTCGAGTCTGTGACCTAGCAGTCTGAAAAACATAGCAGGTGCATGTGCATACATGGCCAAAATACTGAGAGGAGAATGGAGAAGGGATTGCAGCATGGCTATTCCCACTGTAGGTGATTTCTCACTTTCCCTCTCTATTTCTCTGTCTCTCTCCAGTAAGAGCATATGCCCTGTGGCAAAAAATCAGAAAAAAAGAAATGCATGGATGCAAAACACATACTATTCATGACCTTTCTGAAAATGATATTGGAAGCCATGTACCACCATACTAGGAGGCAGACATGGAACATAAAAAAAAAATAAATAAATATATAAAGAGCTCCAGCTCAGGACAGATGTAACGGCAATCCCTAAGAAGAGGATAATGAGGGAACCAGCAGTTAGCATAATGGCTATGTTGCAGGACTGCCACGTAGTCGACTGCGGTTCGTGTCCCGGACCCGGTGGCTTAAAACTCACGCCGGACACATGTGCGTGCGTGCCCAAGATCCTAAGAGGAGAATGGAGAAGGGACTGCGGCGTGACCAGCCCCCCTGGGGGGGTGATTTCTCGCTGTCTCTATGTCTCTCTCTGTCTGGCGAGCGCATGCGCCCTATAGCAAAAATCTCTCCAAAAAAATAATAAAAAAGAAGAGGATAATGATACCAGAGACAGTATGGGAGGAGAGTGGGAGATGGCAGAGGGTAAGAGAAAGGGAATCAAGGATGAGGAACAAAAAGCAAAACTATAGGAAACAAGAAATGGAAAATATGTTGATGTGCTTGATTGAGCAAATATACAGTATACTCTGGATAGAAAATCTCATTTTGTATGTTGTAATAATGTACAGTTAAACAGAGTAAATAAATAAATTTAAATTAAAAAAAAAAAGAAGAGGATAATGAGTCGTCTCAGAGGTGCAGCTCTTCATCCAATAGGCAGGTCAAATATTGATCTATGAATAATTTACATGATCACACAATAAACACTGAATAATCTTCAAAATAGTGACATCACTATATGTGGAAGAAGAGATAAACAGGAAATGATCGGTAGTAGGTGGCAGCCCAGAAAGATTTACTGAATCCTCATTTCCAAAGCGAAATGCCTAGTTATTGCCTAAAAATGAAATCACTTTATGGCCTTGTAACCATATAAAAATATGAAGGTAAATATCAAACAGAGAGAAGCTAGAAAACATTGCTTCTGCAGAGGAGGAAATGGAGGAGAAAGTTGGGAACTTGTTTAATTTTAATAAAATAAAAAACAAAAGAAAAAAAAGCATTTCCCAGTATCAAAAGAAATGAATTTCTAGATTTAATGGATAAACCAAGAACTTAATACTACATGATAAAACTTTAGAATACCAAAAGGATATATAGAGAAAAGGTTACCAAAAGGAAAAGGACAGTGTGTGTATGAGGGAAGGGTAGATATACACAAAAAGCAAAGGAAATCCACTTTCTTAAGAGAATTGAACATTCTGAAGGAAAGCTATTTATTTCTCAGAATTTCCCATTTTTAATTTAGTATAGGGAAAAAACTATTAATCTAGTATGGGGGAAAAATAAATTTCAGGCATGCAATATTCCAAAAGAACTTTCTACCCTAAGAACACTACAGGGAAAAACATTCTGCCAAAAGGAGTAAACCAAAAATGGAATCTATAACCAGGTACAGGGAATTTTAGGACAACAGGGAAGAAATTCACAGGAAAATAACCAAGAAACTGAAGGCTCCAGGAGGTTAATTCTATGAGAAAACAAAACAAAACAAACAAGATATATAATAACTAGTGAGGTTCCACTAATTTGGTGGATGAGTTTAGTTTCCATATAACAAAAATTAAAAATTATTCAAGGAAGGTAATAATACACTACAATACTTAGCTATAAATATTTCCATAGGCATACCATTGTGAAACTGACCTCAAATTTAATAAAATGTCTATTTGTGGAGAATGAAGGACGGGGAAGAGGGAGAAGGTGTAATATATAAAACTAAAGTAGTACCAGTATCACATAATATTTAAATGTATGTGAGAAAAATCCCAAAGAAATACCTAAATGAGGTGAAAGTGGCTGCCTCTATAACATTAGACTTGGGTAAACAAGGAACTGATTTCATAGCACAACTGTTAAGCACTTTGCACAGAAAGTTGGATGCTAGGCTAGCAGGTGGTGAGGTGGTTAAGGTGCTAGATCCTACATGGCTGACTCCACAGTTCGAGTCCCAGATCCAGTGCCTCGAAAATCATGCCAGGCGTGAGTGCATGTGTGCCCAAAATCCTAAAAAAGAATAGAGAAAGGAATGCGGTGTGGCCACCCCCCTGGGGAGTGATTTCTCACTTTGTTTCTATCTGGTAAACGTACATGTCTTCAGAAAAAGAAAGAAAAGAAAGCTGCGTCTTACATGACTGATCATGATTTGAAACCTCACCCAGATGGCTTGAAAATCACACCAGGTGTGAGTGCATGTATGCCCCCAAATCCTGACAGGGTGAAGAAACAGGAAGAACTTCAGCATGACCATGTCCCATTGGGAGGTATTCTCTCCCTCTCTGACTTCCTTTCCCACTCTGGCTGGCACATGTATACACCCTCTGACAAATTAAAAAAAATAAAAAGAAAGAAAGGAAAGTGAGGGAATATGCATCTTATATTTACTTTTTAAAGTTATTTATCTATATTACTTTGATTATTTTCTCAGCTATATAAAGAAGTTCTCTAAAGACCTAAAATCTTTTTCAAATCAGAAAGATCTGATGGTGTTATCTGCAGAAGGAAAAAATAAATCGGCAAATTAATAACCACGATGTTTTGAAGGATACATTGCAAAAGACAAAACAAGCAGGCACCAGACTAAGCTGATATTCATTTCCTGTGTAGGCTTCATAAAATTGTAGTAGACTTCAGTTACTAGATATACAACTGTGGCAGCCACTGTAAAACCCACCAGCCATTGGTATTCTGGAAAGTAATGCAATGCTGAAAAATAAAGGTTAATAATTCTTTTCACTAAAATTTTCATAAATTGGGTATAAAAATTTACAAATAATTAACTTTAAGTATGGTAGACTTTGTTGATTTGCAATGTAAGATTGGTATGAAAATCTAAAAATGTAGGAAGCAAACCAAAAACATTAGCATCCAAAACTAAATTTTAATACTTCCTAAATTAAATATTAAAATAAACATGAAATGATTACTAAAAAATACTTAAGTTGTTAAAAATATGATTGCAAATGCATAGTGATTTCTCAACTGATAAGCTATTTTTCACAGAAACTCTAAATCAAGATTTTATAAAAGGATCTAGTTGGGGCTGGCAGGTGGCATGGTAGCTAACGGCGCTGGACTCCCACATGGCCAAACACAGTTCAAGTTCCAGACCTGGCATCTTGCTTCCTCACTCACTCACACACTTTCTCTGTCTTTCTCTGGTTAAATTAAAATAAATGCATACATATAGTTAAACAATTCTTAAAAAGAAAAAAGGATCCAGGTAAGATATCCACAATAAAACTTATCTAGAATGTAACACTCAGATTATTGATTTCTGTGAAGTAAAAGTTAAATATCATGTTATATTGTTAACCATATACTAACAGAGGACTAGTAATTTTATGAGTTACTGCAGAATGAGGTAAATAATTTTTATTCCTTCTGCTATGCAAGAACAGCTGGTAAAAACATCTACTGATTTTCCCATAACTCTTCAATGAATCATTCCATTCTGCAGTTTACATTAAAATTAACATTCTCTAAAAGTAAACACAATATTTTCAATTTCTTATACAGTACTGTGCAGAAATTCTAGATTATTTCTATCAAAATGTAGCCTAAAATATTATTTTTTATTAAATCTCCTAAAAATGTGGAAGTGAATCAAGTATACAATATCCAGTCCTATGTTCCTACTGGCACATAATAAAATGGTCTACCATTGCTTTGTAAAACTTTTAGTTGTTAAGACATAATAGAATCACACCTAAGGAGACAATGTTTTTTTCAAAAAGTATTTTAAAAATAAAATACCATTCAATAACCTTAGAAATCAATATCCTTATAAAAAAGTATTATATAAATAAAATACCATTCAAAGACCAATCAAAACAAACTAAGGAAAAAATATCATTTTGAAAAGGTGACATCATGATTTTTAAAATCCTTTTATCATCAGGTAAAATTATTTGCTTCAAGTTACTCACTACTTTAACTGCTTCAGGTTTTCTGTTGTAACTAATTTATCTTCTGAATATGAGCCTGAAGATTTATCCTAAAGAGATTGCAGAATCCCTACCTTTAATACCCCTTCCCTCTAAAAAGAAAAAATTTAAAAATTATTAACACTGAGCTTTTTTGAGTAACTTTCTAGAAGACAGAAATAAGTGGACAAAATAGACATTCATTTATCTAAAGCTTTTCAGTTTTTGTTTTAGAAGTGAAAACAAATACTCAATAAACTATGGCAAGGTCACATTAGCCCAATATCAATTTTTTAAGTTCATTAAAATAGCCTTGTTCTCACTGGCTGAATCTACCATATACAGCATGGAACCTTGCTAAAGTTATTTAACTCTTCTTTCTAATGAGTTAAGAAAAAATACATACATACATATATATACACATATATATGTGTGTGTATATGTGTGTGTGTGTGTATATCTATCTACTTCATAGTACGAATAGTAAGGATGACTTAATAAAAGCAGAGTACTTGTAACAGTGTCTGATACTCAATTTTAAGGATGTTACTGAAGTTAATTAGCTGGTCATTATTCAATAAACATTAGCTATTAATAAAAAATGACAATAACTATACCAGAAATCAGGGAGAATGTATTTATGTTCTTATATTTATACATGCCTGTGAACATTGTATATAAGTAATCAGACATATAGGATGAGACAAGGACTAATCAAAAAGTCCAAGTGCTAAATGTTTAAATGTTCAAATGCATGAAGAATAATTAAAAGGAAAATGGAGATGGCATGGCCAGCTTTAAGAGTCTGAATGACACTAGGCAGTGGATTTATACTTTTGTGACATTTTTGAAGTCTAGCATACTTTCTGAAGTCACTTACACACATAAAATATCTAGACATAACAATTAACTTCAGAATATTTTGAAGCTACCTTTTCTCACAAAGTAAGTCTCTATGAGATGCTAGATAAATCTGTTACGGCTTTTTGATGGTGGCTTAATTTATCCAAGAAGATTCAAATTACATAATGATACTTTATAGGACATTACCAAAGTTATTTTTTAAAACTATATTATTTTCTCATTTATCATGTAAACTGCTGGTTTTACACCTGATCGAATATCAAAACCACTTAGAACACTTAAAAATACAGATTCCCAGAGAATCTTTATTTTCTTCTTATTTTCTTTTTCTTTATTTTCTTTTAAAAGAGATTTTGCCTTAGGGCATGTGCACTTGTTGGAGAGCAAGAGAGACAGACAATGAGAGGGAAGGTAAGAAATCATCCCTTAGGGGAAATGGTCATGCCACAATCCCTTCTCTTCCATTCTCCTCCTGGGATCTGGGGCATGCACGCCCAAGTGACCAGCGTGGTATTCAATCTACCAGGTCCAGGACTCAAACCGCATTTGGCCATGTGGAAATCCAGCTACATAACCGCTATGCCATTTGCTGGCCCTGAGAATATTTTCAAAGTGCCCCTCAAGTGATTTTGATGTCTAGCAAGGTTTGACAACTAGTATTTTAAATAATATCACCTCAGATGCTTTCCTCTTATATGGTTCAAATAATTTCATATATATTTCCTCTGAAACTTAAAATAATTAAGTCATTACACAATTATGGAAATGAAGGGAGAAAACTAAATGACTTATTTAAAGATATCCAATGGACAAAAGTGAATCTTGAATAAGTTAATTTTTCTGATTCCTAATCCAGTTCATTACTCTAAAACTGCTTTCCTTTCCACTAAATGTGAAAATAAAATTGAATTATTGTAAATATAGGTAATTCAATACAAATATAAACATGAGGTTTTGCCAGCCACATTATAAACAGAGCAGGCTGGTATAGATAGATGTCATCTACAATTTGAGATACTAAAATCTGATTCTGAGTTCAACTTAATAAACAGAAACTGAATAAGAAACTTGTTAAATTAGCCCCTTTTGAAGAAAGAAAAACAAAATAAATTTCGTGACTAGAAAAAGAAATTTAATTCAAATAAAGTCATTTCAAGTTTCTAAATTTTTAGAGTTTATACTCTATAAAATTGACTTAATAATTAGGAAAACATATATATTTTAAAAACCCTAGTCGCAATAGATAAAATGAAAGTACTTTCACTACCGTAACAGTCTGAGATCTACAGAACACATTACCAAAACTTCCCTTACCTAAAGTATCCACTTCTGTAACTGACTTTGTTTCTAGATGAAGGTCAATATCCTTTGGAATGGTTAGTGGCTTACTTTCAATGTGACCATTATATTTCCTATAAAAATCAGACAAGTGACACAAAAAACAAGTTACCTACACTGTTCATCCAAGTGCCTGTTTCAAACTAATTACAAATGACACTTTAAGTTTCACAGTGAGAAAAAGAAGTAGAATTTCTAATATTTCATCAAAAAGAGATAAGGTATTCAAAAATAGTATTTAAAAGAGGACTTTAAAATGTGGATGTAAATTACTATGAGACTATACAGATTACCAGGGAAACAATTTCAGAAATTAGTGACAGCAACAAAATCTTGCTGGCTAGCTTATTAGCATTTCATACCCATTTCTTCTAGTCCCTCTTTTGTAGATTTAGACAAACTAACATTTCTCTATTTAGGCACAAGAATTAAAGCAAATGAAGATAAAATGTACTTCCCTTTGAAATGATTTGTCTACAGGCACACACACATACATATAAACAAATCTATAACTACATACAACTCAGAGTTGAAGGCAATCTATTTATTTATTTTATTTTTGAGAGGTTTTTCCTATAGGGTGCGTGTGCTTGCCAGAAAGACAGAGGCAGACAGACAGAAAGCGAGAAATCACCCCCCCCCAGGGGGGATGGCCACATCGCAATACCTTCTCCTCCATTCTCCTCTCAGGATCTTGGGCAGGCACACACATGTGCCCGGCATGAGTTTAAGCCACTAGGTCCGGGACTCGAACAGTGTTCAACTACATGGGAGTCCAACGACATAGCCATTACGCCAACTGTTGGTCCCAGCAATCTATTCCTTAAGATGTTTATGCATGAGGAGTTCAGAAACATTGAACAGTTATTTTTACTAAAAATCACAGATGAAGGAAAATAACAGAAGAATTCTTCAGGTATGGATGGACAATTCCTAAATTTAATTTTTAGTGATAATCAAACATGTACAGAAAGTAATAAATTAGCTTTAATAACATTAATTTCAGCATTATAAGTTTGTGTTTGTTCTTGAATAAATGCTGAGAAAACCTTAGTAAAAAATTATTTCATGTGAATAAATCAAACAATTATTGCTACTAGGAAAAGACAGCATCATTAGTGTGTCTTTCTATAAATATAAAGCATGTTCAATATATAAGAATGATGTAAATTAACAAATTGATTAAAAGACATACAAATTTGGGACCAGCAGATGGTGTCATATCAGCAGTGGCAAATGCTTACTTTGCTGGATTGCAATGTAATCAATCATGGTTCAAATCCCAGACTTCGTTTTAACACTCACGCCAGGCGCGTGTGTGGGCATGATCAAAATCCCAAGAGCGTAATGGAGGAGAAGGGATGACGGCATGGTCATCTCCCACAGGGGGGTGATTTCCCAAGTTCTGTCTCTTTGTCTCGCCAGTGAGTGCACTCAACCTATAGCACAATTCTCTCTCTCTCAAAAAAAAAAGACATATAAAAGTTTAAGTATTTAAAAAATGACTACTGTAATACATAACAACATTTTACAAAATATTGAATAGGTAGAGGTAGAATAGTTCAAAAGAAACACAAAAACTACAGATTAACCTGGATTAAAATCCTAGCCCGTAACAGTTGTGTGAACTTGGGCAATTAATTTAATAGCTCTAATTAACATTAAAATTAGTGAAGTGTAAATTAAATTATTATCTAATAATTGGAGAAGTTATATGAATTATGTAGACCTGGGTGCAAAACTGTTTTGGAAACTGTATAAGGCAAGACTATTTTATTAAAGCACCTAACTACTAGAATAAAAGCAAAGAAGCTTTACGATTAATATTCAAATGAGCTTCAAAATGTACATAAAAAATTAATAGTAATAAGAACAGAAAAAAGTCTTTTCAAATATCCAACTTCATGTTACATAATCATTAATGTTTAAACTATTTTTAAGCACCTACAAATATATCAGGCTGGGTTAACATAATATGTTAGTTATCATGCATATCAGGGTCCCCAACCTCCAGTACACAGACCCAGCACTGGGCCATTCAAGTAGATGAGCAGCAGGACAGCAAGAGAGGTTTCATCTGGATCTCCTTCACTCCCATTACTGCCTGAGCTCCGCCTCCTGTCATATCAGCCCTGGCAAAAGCCCCCAGATGGTACTATCTCAGTGTGGGGGAAAAAAACCTCTGGATTCCCATTGATTCTGCATTATGGTGAGTTGTGTAATTATTTCGTTATATATTAAACTGCAATTACAATGTATAATTATTTCATTATATATTACAATATAATTAGAAATAAAATGTACAATAAAATGTACAATAAATATAATGCACTTAAATCATACCAAACTGCACACTCCTTCCACTCTAGTCTGGTCTGTGGGAAAATTGTCTTCCACAAAACCAGTCAACTTGCCAACCAGTCCATTGCCAAAAAGGCTGGAGAACCACTGATTTATATGATACATGTAAGAAATTTGGTGACAACTTGTTGTTACTGACATTCTACAATATATTAGAATCATGACTGTAGAGTCAAAGACTTAAGAAATCCTCCAGGAACCTCAGCTGAGGAAACTCAGATCCATTCAGAGATACTAACTAACATGCACTTTCCTGAGAATTCCACTCAGCTAGAGATAAGAATTTTTAACTGGAAATGACTATGCTCAGTGTTTCTGTTTCAAAGAAAGCAAATGTAATCCATCCAGTGAGGTTTATTAAAAAGCTCTTCTCTCCATAAACTTTAAGCATAGACATAATATTAAGAACTTAATGAAACTTATAGTTTTATTTTATACCCCTTTAATTTTAGAAATGAGGAAACACTCCGAAAGCAGGTCAATTTGCTCAATAACATGAAAGGAAGTGGTGCTTAACCTAGGGACAAAACCCACACCAACTGATATCTCTTAAACTGTAAGAAAAACCATGGGTATAGGTCTCTCATCATCGACACGCAACTAAATTCTCTTTAATATGATGGCTACATTGTATTAGTACACAATTCTTAAATAAAATAATCAGTTTTGTGCTGATATTATAAGATCACTACAAATTGGATTTTTAAGGGTTTTAATATCAAATTAACTACTTATAGCATAATCAATAAAGCAAAGTATAAGAATATACTTACATAAACTATGTTAAATATTTAATCCCTTTCAAACTCATAACTCACCTGTCTTTTTTGCTTTTTCCTTTTTGTTGCTTCCCTGCAAGAATTCTTAATTCCTCTTCTGTAGGATGTTGATACCACCTCAAACTAAAGGGAAAAAAGAATCCTTTTAAAGAAAGCATGTAAAATCACCAGAATTATTCACTTATTCTACAACTACTTATTGAGTTTCCTACTTGTGAAGACCCTGT